>NC_133650.1:108467416-108767416 GCF_009905375.1 Apium graveolens
TTAACTTTTTAGCAAATCTTGAGATATAAATGACTTGGTTGCTCCAGAATCAAATAGGACATTTGCATGTTCAGAATTTAACAGAAGGGTACCTTCTATCACATCACTGTTTCAGACATCATCCTGAACGGTCATGTTGAAGGTCCTAGCAGCTGGGGGTCGGTTGGATGCAGCTCTGCTCATCCCTGAGGCTGGGGGCTTCAATGTCGGGAAATCCTTTCTCATGTATCCTACCTTCCCACATTGGAAACATGTCACATTGGGTCGGGTGCAGTTGTTGGCAAGGTGTCCGGTTTGGTCACACCTGTAGTATTTTAGAGGGGCTCTTGCCTGGGTGCACCCTCCAAGGTGTCATTTTCCACATGTTTAACATTCCGGTATTGGGGCACGAGGTTGGCTATGAAATGTTGCCCTAGATTGTCCGCCGCCCTGGCCAACGCTCTCCCTTGGTGTCTTTCTAAATCCGGGGCCTCGCGCAGGTTGGGACACCACTCCCCTGACGAACCTGATTGGAAGGCTCCTGTTCCCGGTTCCTCCTCCTTGGCTTCCTATCTTCCTCTTCCTATTTTCCTTTTCCTTTAAACTTTGTTCACTGCCAGCTTCAACAATCGAGGCTTTTTGTACTAAGGCGGCAGAATCTGTTAGCTCTAGTACTGCCACTCAGTTCTGAATCCACTGTTTTAGACCAAGCTGAAACCTTCGCGCTTTATTCTCTTCGGTATTCACGACTCAGGCACAAATCATGATAGCTCAGTAAACTTGGCCTCATACTCTGCCACAATCATCTTATCTTGTTTCAACTCCAAAAACTTAATCTCCATCTTGTTTTCCATAAACCTAGGGAAATACTTGTCTAAGAACAGTCGGGTAAATCTATCCCATGGAATCACAACATCAGTCTCTAGGTTTCGTTTGGACTCCCACCAGTAATTAACTTCTCCTTCAACATGTAAGAAGCAAAAATGGTCTTGTGTCGTTCCTCCACACCTAGTATGTCGAAGGAGTTTTCTATCCCTTTGAACCAGGCCCGTGCTTCAACGGGGTCAGCAGATCCTATAAACTCTGGAGGTTTGAGGGATTTGAACGCCCTGAAGGCAGTGGTTGCAGTCTCTTAGTCCCTTAACAATGTAGCAAGAATTACAGAAGGGGGGTAGAATGGAATTCTTTAACCTTTTTCTTGAAATAAAAATGTTCAACTCGATTATAGATATATTTGTTTTGATTAGCACAATGCGGAATGTAAACTTAAATGAATCAAAACATAAGTAATTAAAAACAAGAGTCTTTAAAAACTTTCTGGTGGATTTAAACAATTCTACCAGAGATATATATAATATATCGAGAGGACTCTATGTGCAGAAATGCTCACAGCTGCTTACAAATGGAACTACTGAGAATACAGGAAATGCTAAAGATTCTGCTTACAAAGATTTCTCTGTTTTTGTGTTTCTCAGCTATTTCAGTTATATTTCTATTTGCTACTCTCTTGGTTTATATAATACCAAGATTACAAATTCAAAAAGACTGAACAAATATAAAATCTAACAGTCTTAAGCTTTGCTGCTTTTCGTCCTCTATTACCCAGTTAATGGGCTTCCACAGTGTGTTTGTATACATCTCGACGGCTGTGTGTTAGCTTTCACTGTTCAACTGCTGTTTGAATTCTTCATATGATCATCCGTCGACTTTCAGAACATCCGTTGATGATTTAATTGATCATCCGTCGACTGCTATATTAAACATCCGTTGATAGTCATTTGATCATCCGTCGATGGCTTTGTTAATCATCCGTCGGTAGCTATTTTGGCACTTGACTCTATTTCACTTATGCAGAATTACAAGACATCAATTATGTACAATTAATCAACCTATTCTGCATATCTAGTTAAAGTCAACATGACTTATATGCTACTACAGATTCTATACAAAGGTGCATACATAACTGTGCTACAAACTTATTATTACATAAGCTACTCACTCGATGGATAATAAGTTAATCATCCGTCGGGACTATAATGAGTTATCCGCCGGGACTATAATTCTTACCTATCGAGTGCTACATTATTTCACTAAGTAAAATCTACTTAGATGTTTTGTTTATGAAATCATCAAGTACACAACATATGCACATCAATCTCCCCCAATTTATGTCTACTGGAATTGTAGCCATAAATTAAGAGATACTTGATGATAACAAAACATCCTGAACATATATCTTTAAAGATAAGTAGATAAACTGAAAGTGCTTCAATTAATTAAAATGAACAAGGTTTGGCTCACAGTCAATTCAAGATGCTCCTCTAGCCTGAGCAGATTTTTCTAGTTCCTTGAAGGTCTGGATCTGCTTCCAAGCTTTCTGTTATTTTCTTCAATTTGATTCTGGAGCTGCCTGTGGAATTCTAGTTCATCAGATTCTGAGAGATCTAGCTTTTCTTGCATTTCCAAGAGAGTCTCATTGCTAGAGATACTCAGTTGGTCTTCTAATATGAAGAATCTTCTCACACCCTTGTCATCCATGAATTCCATCAGCCAGTAGGGCCTTAGATGCACTCTTCTCCCTGTGTATGGGATGATTAGAGTCTTTGAGAGTGCATCTTTAGCTCTAACACTCCTCAGCTTTTCAATCTTCTTCAATACTAGTCTTCTTACAGTTACATTGAACCCAAAATTTTTCTTAAAGGATGAATAGACTTTAATCAGCACAGCTTGACTTTCTTGAAGAATCCTGTGAAGTGGCCACCGAATCTCCCTTCCTCCTTTGTACTTGAACACCAACCTTTCAGGTAGGTTTCTGTATGCATCAATTGCCCTCACTTCATCTAGTTCATCCAGATAAAGATTTAGATATGAAAATTCTTTGATATCACACAAGTACAAGTAGTCTCCCCTGTTGACCTTGGGTTGAGCTTTAACTACTGACTTAGATTTGAGAGGTGACAGCTTCACTTTCTTGACTGCCCTTGACTTTATCCTTTTTGGCTTGCTAAGAATTGGTAAGTTGAAGTCAGGAATTGGTATTTTATCCCACTATATTGGCTCATCCTTTGGCATAATAGGTTCACCATGTATGTTTCTCTAGGGATCCACCACCCTTATGTCTTCAAATACCACAGAGGGCTTTGATGCTTGAGTTGTAGCTTGAGTGGATTCCTTAGGAAATTGATCTTCCAATTTCTTGTCAACAACATCCAGTTTCCTTTTTGTTCTTCTAGACAATTCTTTCTTTCTTGGGGATTTCTTCTATTCTTCAATCTTCTTCTTTGATTCAGCAGCTTCAGATGGTTGAGATGGAATTTGTTGAGAAGAATTCACAGCCTGTAGCTTGGCTAAGATAGCAATCTGTTCTTTCTTTTGTTTAGACTTCTTTGCATCTAGAGCAGCTTGCCTCTTTTCCTGCTTTAATCTGGCTTTTTCTTCTTTCTTTGCTTGAGCAAATTGTGGATGTCCAGCTACCACACAAATTTCCTTTCCATTTCTGAATATCTTAGCAATTCTCCTTTTTGAAGCTGAATCAGTTGGATCTTTATAGAAGACAATAGATCTTGACAGAAGCTTCTTTTCATCAGGCTTGGGTGTCTCATACACAGTGTCCATAGGGTTCTTCCAAGATGACTTTGGATAATTTGCGCTTGGTTTAAGAATTGTTTCAGCCTTTGTAGACTTGATGCAGGAAGATTGTCCTTTTTCCAGATAGTTCATGCTCATCTCATTCACACTGATTGGCTTGACATGAGAGTGATGGATGGCTGACTGAACTGGCTCATTGACTAGTTCAAACTTTTTATGTATCTCCTCATAAATCTTATTCCAGTTGATCAAAATCAACTTTCCTTTTTCAGCAACTTTCAAATTTGCTGCTGCTGCTTTAATTAGATCTATACCATCTGCAACTGTTGGCTTGGAGATTGTAATTGAAGGTACAATTACTTTGCTGATTTGTACTTGAAGTTTCTCCCCCTCAGTTGGTCATTTCTCCCCCTTACTTGATTCTCTCTCCCCCTTTTTGTTATCATCAATTTGAGGAGTTAGGCCTTGTACTTTAGCCAGTTGCATGAGAAGATTTGTCTGAGTCTGTTGATTTTGAAGAAGGATAGCCACTGAATTCTCAATAACTTGAACTCTGTTTTCCAGCTTGGCTAGCTTCTTTTCAGAGTCTGATTCCCTCCTCAATCTTAGTAGTAGATCTTGCATGGTACCATATGGCATTACTGAATCCAGCTTCTCAGAATTGTATGTCCTCAAGTCAGCTATATCTCTTTTTAGTTCATCCACACTAATATTCTGTCTTAAGTGCTGGATCTTCATGAGATGTAGAGAGTCTAGGTGAGCTTCAAGAATAGCCTTGGTACCAGCATCTGAAGTCTCCTGAAGGGCCTTTTGAATAGCCACCACTTGCTTGACCAAAGACACATCAAATTGTCATGGTGTAAATTCCTTTGTCCATGCCCATCCAGGTAAATTTAAAATAGAACTTGGGCCTTCATCTCCCCCTAAGTTCATGCTTCCATCCAAAGAAACAGAGTCATCATCATTAGAATTTACTCCAAATTCTTCAGATGGCTCACCAGCTTGAGAAGGCATCCTATTGACAGCAGCTTTATCTCTTTGAAGAGATTCTGAGGTGTGTACTAAATTCAAAGTCTGTTCTGCCTCCACATTGCCCTGAGCAGCCAACAATTGATAGGCTGACACAGGATGAGTAAAAGTGTCAGCATCCAAGGAAATGTTATCAATTTCAGCTTTGTAATGTTGCTGAAATTGTCTTCCCTTTTCAGCATCATCCATAATCATTGACTCACTAGCAATGGCTGGATCCACCCTTATTTCTCCTGTACCTGCCTTTCTCTCATAATCTCTCTTTTGTTGCATCAGGGTCTCACCCTGGCTCCCTACCCTCACACCCTCACCTTTACCTACTAAGGTGGGACTCCTCTCACTCACTTTTTCCAATCCTGAATAAATGGATTGCTGAGATTCACTCTTTTCCTCTCCTTTTGCCTGGGAGCAACCCAACCTCTCACTCAATGCACTCTCCTCTCTCAGTCCTAAGAGTGATTGTATTACCACTAAATCCTCTGCACTAGAAATGATTGAAGTTTGAAGTTGTGCAGAGACACTCGACGGATAAGTGATATCCATCGGGTGAGTGGTAAAGCTATCCGACGGATAATTACTGTTAAGCTTATCCATCGGGATACAATCACTACTCGACGGATGAGCAATATCCATCGAGAGAGTAGAAATGAATGAGGTGGGAAGAGAAACTATTGTTGACTCTGTGTTGATTGAAGTTATTTGAGGCACAGATGTCACAATAGTATCTGAAAGAATTGGAAAGTGAGCCAACAAATCATCTAAAAGATGATGCTCACGTGCACTAGATTTTGGCTTCCCCAACAGAGTTAAAGAAGGGGAATCAGGAATTGAAGTGTTTATCATATCCACTTCCAGAGAGTTTGTTGGTGAGTATGGTGTTTTAGAGGCTTCTATTATAAGAAATTTTGGCTGTGACTCCACATTTATTGGAGCCACATCAATCTGAATTTGAGAAAGTGCAGGGACTGTGTCTTTAGCACCAGTTTGCACTGTGTGTGTGCCTTGTGCATCCTCAGTTGTTTTGGATTTCTTCTTTCTTGTGTAAGTTTGGGGTGAGCTTGTGTCCCTAACCCTTTTGGCCTGTGCTCTTGGCTGAGAGCTTTGTTCAATAGCCACATCCTTTTGGGAGGATGCAGCTAGAAGTGAGCTTTTGTCATTTTTAAGCACTACAGTTTGTTGGGAAACTGCAGTGTGGCTAGGCTGGGATTCACTCAACTCTCCAACCTTATCCTTGGGGTTTCTTTGATGTTCACCCCTTCCCTCACCTAACTGACCCTCCTTCACACTCCCCTCTTTGGCTTTGGTAGATTTTTCAACTGGTACCTTTTGAGAGATACCAGAGGGGGTTTTCTTTGACTTGGATTTAGAAATTGTAGTTGATTTGGCAGCTTTGGTAGGTAACTGTTTGGTCATTGTCACAATTGCCATAGCTACTCCTGAACTCAAAGAAATTGAGGAGATTGGAATAGTTGAGGGTATGGATGAACTTACCTCACTTACCTAAGGTGTCTGCATTACAGGAAAGTAGAACATTGGCACATCCCTATGATGGTTGGCTCTGTTCAAATCTGCAATGATTCTTCTCTCTTGAACCCAATAAGCTAATTTGTTGTTTGAGTTCTCAAGTACAATCTCTTGACTAAGATGGTTAGCCAATATCATGAAAAATATAGCATAATATACATTCTTTCCCCTTTTGGCTAACTCACCTAGTTTAAAACCTAACTCATACAAGACAAGTTCACTGAAATTATAAAATTTATCTGTAACTAGCATGTATAGCATGTTAAGCATGGAAATGTTCACAGAATCAAAATTACTGACTTTTCCAGAGAAAACTTTAGTCACAACATCACACATGAAACTCCATTCCTTCCTAAGACCTAATCTTCTAATCTCACTTAGCTTAGTGGTAGGAAGTGCATAATACATGAAATTAAGCATATTGATAATATCAGTGTCAGTGTGTGGTGAAGTTACATTATCATCAGGAATTTTGAAACATGCTTTTATCACATCACTATTGATACAGAACTCATTACCTTTGATAGGGTGATGGCTTTGTCAGTAGAGTTGTAGATTGCAGTGGTCCACATCTCTTCAATAACTTCATAGTAAATTGTGGGTGATTCAAGCATGGCATAACTTAACTTGCAGTTCTTCACGAAGTCCATCATCTTGTGATAGTCTTCTGATTGCTGAATACTCTTATTGACCAAAGCAGTGAAGTTGTTCTTCTCATAAATAAACCCAGTCTGAGACATGATCTTTACTACATGTGTCATTGTTAGAGAATGAAAGCTTGAAGAGAACGAGGATATTTGCTTGAGAGAGAATAAAATAAAAGCAGTTGAATTTGAGAATGATAAAAGAAAATAATTGGAATAAAATAAGCTTTTATACTTCCTCAAAAACAACGGATGAAAATAATAAAGAAAAGTAGATTACCCAATAGAAATTGCCTAAAATAGTCGTTTAAAAATAAACTGTAAAAATTCCACCCATTATCCGTCGTGTAATACTTACAAGCTGTAAGTATACTCGATGGATAATGTTCAGGGAATTAACAGTTAAGATTTAGACAATTCGACGGATGAGGATAAACTGTTATCCGTCGAGTTTTAAAAGATTCCAGAAAAGTAATTGATTTTTATTTGCACATTGTATATCGACGGATGACTCAACTTGATGGATAATGGTCATCCGTCGAGATGCAAATTTTAACTTAGCCAAAATTTCATCCATGACTAAAAATCAGTTAAATTTCTGGCTACATTTCAACTTGCAAAATAACTCAGATAGATTCAAGAGTAATTAAGCATACCTAACTCACTTACCAACCTAGAAAAGGTGGATTCATCCAGTGGCTTGGTAAAAATATCTGCAAGTTGCTTCTCACTTGGGACAAAATGTAACTCTACAGTACCATTTATTACATGTTCCCTTATGAAATGGTACTTGATGTCTATGTGCTTTGTCCTTGAATGTTGCACTGGATTTTCAATGATGGCAATTGCACTTGTGTTATCACAGAAAATAGGAATCCTTTCAACTTGCAAACCATAGTCTAGTAATTGATTTTTCATCCATAAAATCTGTGCACAGCAACTGCCAGCAGCAATATATTCAGCTTCAGCTGTAGAAGTAGAAACTGAATTTTGCTTTTTACTGAACCAGGACACAAGCTTGTCTCCTAAAAATTGACAGGATCTTGTTGTGCTCTTTCTATCAATTCTGCAACCTGCATAATCTGTATCTGAATAACCAGTTAGATCAAAACCAGAATCTCTAGGATACCAAATGCCAAGTTTTGGTGTTCCCTTGAGATATCTGAAAATTCTCTTGATAGCTATCAAGTGAGACTCTCTAGGATCAACCTAAAATCTAGCACATAAACATGTAGCAAACATTATATCTGGCCTACTAGCTATTAAGTACAGAAGTGAGCCAACCATGCCTCTATAGCTTGAAATATCCACAAACTTTTCAGTAGTGTTTAGTTCAAGCTTAGTTGCAGTGGCCATGGGAGTTTTTGCAGATGTGCAATCCATTAGATCAAACTTCTTTAAAAGATCAAAAATATATTTAGTTTGACTAATGAATATTCCATCACTAACTTGCTTAACTTGTAAACCAAGAAAGTAAGTTAGTTCTCCCATCATACTCATTTCATACTTACTTTGTATCAGTTTGGAAAACTTTTTACAAAGTTTCTCATCTGTAGAGCCAAAAATAATATCATCTACATAAATTTGAACAAGTATGCTAGAGCCATTAACATTTCTGAAAAATAAAGTTTTATCTACAGTACCTCTTGTGAAGTGATTTTCCAAAAGGAACTTTGATAAAGTGTCATACCAGGCTCTAGGTGCTTGCTTCAGTCCATAAAGTGCTATCAGTAGATAATAGACATACTCTAGAAAATTTGGATCTTCAAAGCCAGGAGGTTGACTAACATACACTTCTTCCTCCAAATCTCAATTCAGAAAGGCACTTTTGACATCCATTTGATAGACTTTGAAATTGGCATGGGCTGCATATGCTAAGAAGATTCTGATGGCTTCAAGTCTTGCAACAGGAGCAAATGTTTCATCAAAATCTATTCCTTCTTGCTGGCAATAGCCTTTAGCAACCAATCTGGCTTTGTTCCTTACTACTATGCCATTTTCATCCATCTTGTTTCTGAATACCCATTTGGTATCTATTGGATTCTTTCCTTTAGGCTTGGGCACCAGCTTCCACACTTTATTCCTTTCAAATTGGTTTAGCTCATCCTGCATAGCTAAAATCCAATCAGGATCTAACAAAGCTTCTTCTACCTTCTTTGGTTCTTCCTTTGACAGAAAGCTGCTGTATAGACATTCTTCCTGAGTTGCTCTTCTTGTTTGAACTCTAGAAGAAACATCACCAATAATCAGTTCAAAAGGGTGATCTTTTGTCCATTTCCTTGGTTGAGGTAGATTAGCTCTAGATGAAAAGACCTCAATGTTGTTTTGATGTGTGATTGAGTTTTGATTGCTAGAAACTCCCCCTGAGTTTGTGGATTTTTGATTTGAGAAAGGGGTACTTTCTATGGGTGATCTGCCTTGATTTCCTGCTCCTTTTGATAACCCGACGGATGGTGAATCTTGAGTACCGACAGATGAGGCAGGTTGTCTACCGACGGATAACACAGATTGCCCTCCGACGGATGAAGCATTTTGCAACTCGACGGATGTTGAGTTTTGTGCTTCATTGGTGGTAGATTTGTCTGCATTATCCTTAGACACTGTTTCTTGATCACTTTCATCATCACTTCCATCATTGACCATCTCAACATTGTCGAATTTGAGGCTCTCATGGTAATCTCCATCTTTCAGTCCTTCAATCTTTTTATCATCAAACACAATATATATAGATTCCACAAAAATGTTGGTTCTTAGATTGTAGACTCTATATGCTTTACCAACAGCATATCCAACAAAAATTCCTTCATCTGCTTTAGCATCAAACTTCCCATTTTGATCAGTTTGATTTCTCAGAATATAGCATTTACAGCCAAAGACATGAAGAAAGTTTAGAGTTGGCTTCTTGTTCTTGAACAATTGATAAGGAGTCATGCATCTTGCTTGATTAATCAGAGAGATGTTCTGAGTGTAGCATGTAGTGTTTACAGCTTCAGCCCAGAAATATGTTGGTAGTTTTGATTCTTCAAGCATTGTCCTTGCAGCTTCAATAAGAGATCTGTTATTTCTTTCCACTACTCCATTCTGTTGTGGAGTCCTTGCTGCTGAAAACTCATGCAAGATCCCATTTTTGTCACAAAATGCTCTCATGACATAGTTCTTGAACTCAGTTCCATTGTCACTCCTGATTCTTCTAACATTGAAATCAGGATGATTGTTAACTTGCCTTATGTGATTGATGATGATTTCACTAGCCTCATCTTTAGACTTTAGGAAATATGTCCAAGAGAACTTTGAGAAATCATCTACAATTACTAGGCAAAATCTTTTCTTTGAAATTGACAATACATTGACTGGTCCAAACAAATCCATGTGAAGCAGTTGCAGAGGCTCTTCAATTACTGAATCAAGTTTCTTCCTGAATGATGCTTTGATCTGCTTCCCTTTTTGGCAGGCATCACACAGTCCATCCTTTGTAAACTCCACTAGAGGAATGCCTCTTACTAGTTCTTTCTTTACCAGCTCATTCATGGTCTCGAAGTTTAAATGGGATAGCTTCTTGTGCCATAGCCAACTTTCATCTTGACTTGCTTTGCTGAGAAGACAAGTTACAGATTCTGCTTTGGTTGAGTTGAAGTCAGCTAGGTACACATTTCCTCTTCTCACACCAGTGAGAACCACTTTGTTGTTTTGATTGTTAGTCACAACACAGGCTTCTTTGTTGAAGGTTACTGAGTTGCCTTTGTCACAAAGCTGGCTGATACTCAACAGATTGTGTTTGAGACCATCCACTAAGGCAACCTCTTCAATGATGACATTGTCCCTTGAAATCAAGCCATATCCCACAGTATAACCTTTGCTGTCATCTCCAAAAGTAATACTTGGGCCAACTCTCTCCTTAAACTCTGTGAGCAGGGTAGAATCACCAGTCATGTGTCTTGAACAACCACTATCCAAGTACCAAAGATTCTTTCTGTTTCCCTGCACACATCAAAATCAAATTAAGTTGATTTTGGTACCTAAGTTTCCTTGGGTCCTGCCTTGTTAGCTTTCTTTTTCTGTTTCTTAGGTCTTAACTCATTTGACTTAGGAATTTCAGATTCTTCCTTAGTCATTTGGGTTGGGCCTTTGAAACCATTTAATGCAACAGAATTATCATGCATATTATGGCTAACAAGAAATGACATGCTTGGTGCAAACATGTTATTCCAGTAAGGCATGCTAAATGGTATTTGAGGCATATTGTATGCAGCATAATATGGAATAGGTGCAAATGGCATATTAGCAAACTGTGCATTCATGTTCTGTGTAGGCATAGCATTAACAGGCATGGGAGGCATGGCATTCATGTTAGGAAATTGAGGCTGAACAGACATGGGAGTAGGCATGGCAGATTTACGATTAACAGACAAATGATTTACACTACCACACTTGACACAGAATTTTCTAGGGGCATATTTATCAGGTGTGTAGTTATTGTGTTTGTTAATCCCTACTTTACCATTCCTATTGTTTTTCTTTTTAGTATCTGTTTTTACCTCTATTTTCTCAAGTCTGTCACTTAACTGTTTGACAGTCATGTGACCAACATTAGCCTTTTTCCCTTTCTTAGCTTGACTTGACTCTCCTGAAACAAAGTTTTTGGAAACAGACCCATACTTATCATTTAGCTTGATTAATTTGGCTTTGCTAATGGGTTTGCGTACAACTGACGGATGAGGATTTTTATCATTCGACGGATAACACCTTTTGTTATCCGACGGATAGTCCTCATCATCCGTCGAGTCTACATCTGTCAGCAACCCATCTACCAAAATAGGTTCTAGTTTTTCTTTATTCTTTTTCCAGGCTTCATCACAAAAAGACTCAATTCCTTGAACTTTGGTGATTTGAGCATGAACATCCCTGGATGTTTTCCATGCTTTAATCACCTCTTGTCCACGCTCGAGCTGCTTCTTCAAAATTTCTTCCTTTTTCAAGGACTCAGTTAATTCCTCCTTGGCAATCTTACACTCAATTTTTAGTTTCTCAAACTCAACAAACTGAGACTCAAGCACATTATTCCTTTCACTTAAAAACAAGTTATTTTCTTTAATTTTAGCATTTTCTTTAGTGAGAGACTTAAGTGTAACACGCAAATGATACAATTCTGTAGACATGTCATTTATTGCATCATTACACTCAGCTTTAGATAAATGTGCAAGTTTTGTAGTGATTACCTGATTTCCTGAGAAACTTGTCTCTGTTTCATCAGACTTGGCCATTAGGGCTAGATTGACATAGCTGATATATTCATCTTCATCCAAACCATCAGCTGCCCAGTCATTCTCTTGTGTAATGAAAGCCCTTTCCTTTTATTTGAGTAGATCAAAGTATTTTTGCTTATAATCCACAGACTCAAACCTTTTCTTACTGGAATCTAACTTTCTACACTCATTTGCAAAATGCCCTGCCAAGCCACATTTGAAACATTTGAATTTTGACTTATCCACCATGTTTCTATTTGGCTTGGCTGCTCCAAAGTTCTTTTTGAACTTGAGCTTGGCAAATCTTCTTGAAAGAAATGCTAGGTGCTCATCAATGTCCTCCATGTCATCTTGGCTCAATAAATCTTCACTTTCAGCTAGCCCCTTACCCTTATTCTCATAGACCTTTGAAGTTGATTCTACAGCTTCCATCTTTACTTCGTTCTCCTTTTCCAGATCGGCAACTAGTGCAATGGATCCTCCTTTCTTCTTTCCTCTCTCCATTCTTTCATCCTGCTCTATCTCAAGCTCATAGGTCTTCAGAATGCCATACAGTCTCTCCAAAGTAAACTCCTTATAATCTTGTGAGTTTCTCAATGAGACTGTCATTGGTTTCCATTCCTTTGGAAGAGATCTGAGAAATTTCAGATTGGAGTCTTTAGTCTGATAGACTCTTCCATGCAACTTAAGAGCATTTAGAATTTTTTGGAATCTACTAAAAATGTCAGTGAGTGACTCACTTTCTTCATTGTAAAAATGCTCATATTGTTGAATCAGGAGCTGCATTTTATTTTCTCTTACTTGCTCAGTGCCATCACAAATTATCTGTATTGTGTCCCAAACTTCCTTGGCAGTTTTGTTGTTGTTGATGTTATCAAACATATCTGCATCAACACCATTGAACAGAATGTTCATGGCCTTTTTATCTTTCCTGACTTGTTCAATGTCAGGATCAGACCATTCATGCCTTGACTTTGGAACAGATGGCTCGTTTCCTGTTGCAGCTCTCATTGGAACATGAGGGCCTCTTTCTATACAGTCCACATAGGCCTCATCTTGAGAAAGCATATGAAGATGCATCTTTACCTTCCAATGATGGTAATTATCTTTATCAAGAAAAGGAATCTTGACTCCAACATTTTTCTTGTTCATCTTGCTGAATTGTTTTGATCTTTAAACTCTTTGTAGATTAAGAGCTTGCTCTGATACCAATTGTTAGTCCCTTAACAATGTAGCAAGAATTACAGAAGGGGGGTTGAATGGAATTCTTGAACTTTTTTCTTGAAATAAAAATGTTCAACTCGATTATAGATATATTTGTTTTGATTAGCACAATGCGGAATGTAAACTAAAATAAATCAAAACATAAGTAATTAAAAACAAGAGTCTTTAAAAACTTTTTGGTGGATTTAAACAATTCCACCAGAGATATATATAATATATCGAGAGGACTCTGTGTGCAGAAATGCTCATAGCTGCTTACAAATGGAACTACTGAGAATACAGGAAATGCTAAAGATTCTGCTTATAAAGATTTCTCTGTTTTTGTGTTTCTCAGCTATTTCAGTTATATTTCTATTTGCTACTCTCTTAGTTTATATAATACCAAGATTACAAAGTCAAAAAGACTGAACAAATATAAAATCTAATAGTCTTAAGCTTTGCTGCTTTTCGTCCTCTATTACATAATTAATGGGCTTCCACAGTGTGTTTGTATACATCTCGACGGCTGTGTGCCAGCTTTCACTGTTCAACTGCTGTTTGAATTCTTCATATGATCATCCGTCGACTTTCAGAACATCCGTTGATGATTTAATCGATCATCCGTCGACTGCTATATTAAATATCCGTTGATAGTCATTTGATCATTCGTCGATGGCTTTGTTAATCATCCGTCGGTAGCTATTTTGGCACTTGACTGTATTTCACTTATGTAGAATTACAAGACATCAATTATGTACAATTAATCAACCTATTCTGTATATCTAGTTAAAGTCAACATGACTTATATGCTACTACAGATTCTATACAAAGGTGCATACATAACTGTGCTACAAACTTATTATTACATAAGCTACTCACTCGATGGATAATAAGTTAATCATCCGTCGGGACTATAATGAGTTATCCGTCGGGACTATAATTCTTATCCGTCGAGTGCTACATTATTTCACTAAGTAAAATCTACTTAGATGTTTTATTTATGAAATCATCAAGTACACAACATATGCACAACACAGTCTGTTGGGCAGCATGCGGCTGTGGTGAAATGGGCTGTTGGTTCAGATTTGCTCTTAAAAGTTCCATAAACTCATTCATGGGGTTCCCTCCCTGATGGGTATCCTCAACCTCTTCTTCTACATATTCTTCCTCATCATATTCATTATAGTCTTGGTCCTCTTCACTTTCTTCATTCATTACAGGGTCAGGTTCATTCCGTTATTGGTTAACAGATTCTGCGGGCTGTGCCATGTTCCTCTTCTACGGGGTGGCATTGTTCTGATAATGAAAATTTGTCAATATAGTTGCAATTATTTTATAGTTGGATTAATTTATTCATATGTAAGCATGTTATTTATTATCTAGCATGTTTTTATCAATGCAATAATATTTAAATCAATTTCTTAATAACTGTTAGATATATATACCATAGGGTCTGCCACTTATATCTGGGGGACAAAACAACTAACTGAGTTCATACATGGCTTGATTATAATACATCATTACTTGTCCTGAATTCTGAAATGCAAATACATAAGCCGTGTACCCTGAAGGGCTAGGAACGCTATCTACTACTAGCTATCCTATCAAAATTGGCGACAAGTCACCCAGCCTTCTTCAAGGTCCATAAATAGTCACTAGTCCCTCAGTCACTGTCACTGCGCGTGAGGTCACACACCCTCCTCATTGCTCCTGCCAACATCAGCTCTGCGTTAACTACCGGGATGTATCCTCCAACCGCCGTCATCCTCATCTGAACCCGGGTACGGAGCTCGATCCCATCAATCTCTATGCGGGCTATGGCTGGGGAAGCAGCTCTGAAGTCCCCTGGGTATCCTAGTCTGATGGCTCTCTCAGCTGTCAGTGCCTGGCGTAACTCCACAATACGGATAGATGCCGCAGTGATCTCAGCGTTAAGCTGAGCCACTATCCAGTCGTGTACAACTACATGTATGGTCGCCGGGGGTGGTAGAGGTGAGTCTGGGTCACTAGAGGATATATCATAAGCCTCGTAGGTCTGTGCATCCATCCCATCCTCCTCGTCATCATCAGTATAGGGCAAAGGACTCTGCATCCCTGGGTATGGTGTAGGAGAGCGAACAGTCAGGAGAGGGTACATCTCTACATCCCTCCAGCCTAAGTCATCTCCTTGGGGCATCTCAACGTTATTATCTATGGGGACAGGAAGGTCAGTCTCCTCCTCCGGGGCATCCTCAGTAGGGTCATCATCTGAGTCATCAATGGGTGGGTCCTCCGACTCGGGAGTAGGGTCACGCTCAGGGGCCATAACATCATCAACAGGGTCAACCTCCCCTATAGGCTCCACTGGTACCTGACACAATAGGCAAGGTGTTACTAACTTAGAGTCGGAATTCCCTTGAGGGTAAAACTGCCAAGACTACCCGTGTATCCTGACGACGAACTCGACTTGAGCTCTAATTGATTATTTATTATTCTTATGTCTACGTATTTATTATCCTATCATTTTCAAGATTTGATAACCTAAGGCTCTCATACCATTTCTGTGGCGCCCCAAAATCCGGGGTCAGGGATCTCGGAGGCCACGCCATCTTAATCACTAGTAACCACATACCTCGCATCATAATATATAAATACTCACACTTTACGACCCCACACTTATCACACACACACTTACATGTTATTGTCTTGGAAATGAACTATTCATTACTAGAGTAAGTCAAACCATAAAGTGATAATTATTACACCACAAAAGTAATTAAGTCTTACCGGGGAATAACCTTTAAGTAAGGTTAGTCCGTCGGCCAAATACTTGTTTCTTATTAATTACCTTACATAAGTCAGGCTAGTAAATAAGCCGAACTAAAAACAACTGAAAACCAATCCATCTTATTCGGTCTACCTGTGGTATAACACAAAACAACCTACCGAATAGCTGGCCATTTCCTACCCGTTTCCTAGATGTGTGTCTCATGATAGGCATCTTGATTCACTATTGTGTTGTGTCAATTTAAGAAAACAAGTGTGAGCTATAATTACCAGCATAATAATGTACGGTATGAAATGACTGTATGATAAACTCACGTAAAACATCATAAATGATAATTATGTTTTATTCAAAAATTGTTTTCTTTGGTGATACACACCTTCATATGAAAACAATTCTTTAGTGGATTTTATTATCTTGCGAATACCTTAATGGTAAACCCAGCACCTAGGCTTGGTGTTATGGTTAAAAAACTAGAGGTATATTAATTGCTGTAGTTATTACTAAGGTTCGGGAGCTCAAGGCCTTTAATGGTTGCTCTCGTATTTCGTAGCTTAATTCTGCCTTTACGAAATGCCTACGTATCTCTGTGAATTAGAGAATCAAGGCAAAAACATATTCTTGATGATGCCCTCGGGGCTATGGCGACGAGTGCACACCAAGGACGTAGTGGCCTGTTTGTCCTTAATCGAGGATTAATCCAAAACGTAGTTCTGATTGATGGGGTGAGTCCCTTTATATAGATGTTGAGAGTCCTTGAATTGGACTAGGGTTAGGAGATTTGTTTGAACAAGTTCTCAGACTTTGGATAAACTTTGAAGTCTTCTATTATTGAGGAATCAGATTCCTAGTTGGTGTAGGTGCCTTTTAAGGCTATCTTTTATAGAATTACATCATCGTTAGGACTCATTTAATGAGCTGGTAATCCCCCTATTTATTAATTACGAAATTAATAAATAATCAGGGCTTTGGGCCTCATTAATTGGGCTTCGTTATTAAACCATATCAGGTCTAATTAATTCAACATTAATTATATTTCTAGGCTAATTTTAGGCCCATATCATTTGCCCCCCAACTTTTGGGAAACCATAAAAGATTTCGCAGAAGTTAAGTTCATTTGTACCCTTACAGGGTATCGTTTTTACGTAAAATGTGGAGCGACCTACACATTTACAACGATTCGCCTTACACATGGCTTCAGGATTGTTTTAGAACCTCCCTATTACTATCCTTACCTTATTCCTTCTTTTTAGGAATTTTCTGGTATTCTTTAGTAATTTTCTCTTAATTTCTGAGATTTTTCCCTAATTTACACGAATTTTCCCTTAATTTCTGGGATTTTTTTTCTAATTTACAGGAATTTTCCCTTAATTTATAGGATTTTTTTCCTAATTTACGGGAATTTTTCCTTAATTTATGGTATTTTTTCTTAATTTACAGGAATTTTCCCTTAATTTCTGGTATTTTTTCCTAATTTTTAGGAATTATTTTATACCAACGAGTATTTTTTCCTAAAAGTTTAGAAATTATTTTATACCAACAGGTATTCTTTCCAAAAATTTTAGGAATTATTTTATACCAACGGGTATTTTTTCCTAAAAGTTTAGAAATTATTTTATACCAACCGGTATTTTTTCCAAAAATTTTAGGAATTAATTTATACCAACAGGTATTTTTTCCAAAAATTTTAGGAATTAATTTATACCAACGGGTATTTTTTCCTAAAAGTTTAGAAATTATTTTATACCAACGGGTATTTTTTCCAAAAATTTTAGGAATTAATTTATACCAACGGGTATTTTTTCCAAAAATAAAACTAATCTAATTAAAAGTAAAACTAATCTAATGAACTTACAAGAATAACTCGAGTTACATTCGAGATTTATGATTACAAAGATTGATGACATGCAAGTCGTATTTAAAACCAAAACTAAAACCATTACACTAAGGTCGAAAGGCCATAACCATCCACCATGCTCATACAACACATAAAAGCATGTTAAAACACATAATCTGATCTTAACATATCATATTATCCATGATCTAATCATAAAAAAAAATATGACAAAAATCAGAAAAATCAGAATCAAATCAGAAAAACAAGAATCACTGTTTACGGGCAGTAAACGACGTCAAACGCCTTACAGACGAGTCGTTGATAGCTATAACTATCAGTTTTGTTCAGATGTTCATTTACCTATGGAATAGGGTATTCGTTTGCGTAAATGGACACCATACCCAGATTTCAGCAAATCTGCAGCAGCCAATTCAGAATCCGTATCTAATATGATTCTCATAATTAGAAAAAACATAAATCATGTATATATCAGTATATATAGAGATTACATAATCATCTTATGATTATATAACTCACATGAATATCATATATTCAAAACCATACATATATAAGCATATTATATCAACATCAAATCATGGCGAATCACGTACATGCTCATATATCGAAAACAGTTAAACACATAAACGAATTAAAAACTTTTCGCAAGTAACTCTGATGCCATTGAAGGGTTTTTAGCACATAAACACAGCGAAAATGTAAATTTAATCTTAAAAAATACGGAAACCCTCCGCAAGATCCATGCGAAAAAATAATATTTAATTCGTAGTTCAGTGTGTTTACCTTAAGAAACTTTACGTTAATGGAAAGATGGAGGTCTTTAATAGCGATTCAAGAACGATGAACGGAAATCCCTAGCAGCTGCTCCTCAAGTGTGAAGCACTCCACCGGTATCCACCAAGAAAATGATGTAATGAAGGAGGAGGAGATGGAGAGAATTAGGGTTTTGTAAATCTTTTTGGTTGAGGCAAAAATAGGGTTTATCATAGTATATTTATAGGCAAAATTTTCAGCAGAAAATTTTCTCATAAAATATTATTATTATTAACCCTTTATTATTCTCACTAATAATTAAAACACCTTTTAATTATTAATCTTTTTTCTAAACTCTTTAGAAATAATTCTCTCACTTGATTTAATTTCCAAATATTAAAATTTTAATTAATAATATTAAGAACCTTTTCTTAATTAATTTATAATCAATTAAATCTCATTTAATCAATTATTAAATTTTCCAATTAATTATTTATTTCATAAATAAAAAATTATCAGACATCATTAATTAATTCCTCCACCATTAAATCATTCTCTTTTATGGTGTAACCCTGTAGGTTCAATATTAAGCCGGTAGTAGAAATAAATAATAATAAAACTATTTTATCATTATTTATATAAATTCTCTAATTCATTAAATATGATTAATTAATAAATTAATCATATTTATTCTACATCGTGAGGGATACTTCTCAGCATATCGCGACTATCCGGATAATACGAATTCACTGCTTAGAATACCAAGAACCTATTTAGTGAATAGTTACCGTACAATCAATTCCTTCTACACTGCAATGTCACGATTAAATACAAGGCATGGAACTTGTGTCAAGCCTATCTTATTTAAGCACTTGCTTTCCCATTCACTATACTTAGTTCTATTTAATGTAAATTAGAAAATCCTTTCTAATTTCATTCACTCTGGCCAGAGATTCTTGAACTAACATAAGTGGATCAACACTGAACATTCTCTTCCTACACTGGAAGGGGTAGATCCTTTATTGATCATACACTATCTTCGTGTACAAATTCCTATACCCAGTAGAGCCCTTATAATTGTCCCTTGAGACTAAGAACTAAACCAAAGCATAGTTCAGTGTATACAAGATGACTATGATGATCTCAAGTCTAAGGATACTTGTACAACTATCACTATGTGAACAACTGCTGACACGTGAGTGAACTCCATCAGTTGTTCAGCTATGTGAGTCATGTTCAGTGAACTTATTCTATAATAAGCACCTATATACTAGCTATAGTATCACCACACAAATGTCTATGAGAACAGACATCCTTCATAATGAAGTAAGCATAGTATGTACCGATCTTTGCGGATTATTAATTACCAGTTAGTAATCCTACGACCAGGAATGATTTAAGTTTAGAGTTATCATCTTTTAGGTCTCATTATTATGATCTCATCACAATCCATAAAAAGCTTTACTCTAAACTGTGGTATATCTTATTTAAACATTTAAATAGATAGAGCCCGCAATAAAAACAAAACAAGCCTTTTATTAATATCAATGAAATCAAAACAGATTACATAAAAGTTATTCCTAAATCATCATACATGATTGGAGTTAGGACACATCTCTTTCAATCTCCCACTTGTACTAAAGCCAATCACTCTGGTATCTAATACCCATCTTGTCTTTATGACGATCAAAGTGACTTTGAGAAAGTGGCTTTGTGAGTGGGTCTGCTACATTGTTATGTGTGTCAACTCTCTCGACTTCTCCTCTTTCAATACAATACAAGAAATTTTACCGCGCTCCCACTAACCTTTTTGTAGACACATGGTTCATCTATGTTTTTGATAAAACCAAACTCTTTGATTGTCTCATCAAAATGGATGTTCCATCTACGAGAAGCTTACTTTAAACCATATATGGTTCACAGCAGCTTACACACTAGGTGTTCATTTCCCTTAGAAAGAAAACCCTCGGGCTGTGTCATATACACTTCCTCTTCAAGTTTCCTATTGAGGAAGGCCGTTTTCACGTCCATTTGCCAGATCTCATAGTTGTAGTAAGCAGCAATCGCAAGCAAAATCCGAATTGATTTTAACAGGGCTACAGGCAAAAAAGTTTCATCAAAGTCAATCCCTTGCCTTTGTTTGAATCCTTTTGCCACGAGCCTGGCCTTATAGGTCTCCACCTGGCCATCTGCTCCAATCTTTCTTTTGTATACCCACTTGCACCCAATAGGCTTAACACCTTCAGGCGCCTCAACCAGAGTCCATACTTGGTTGGTATACATAGATTCCATTTCGGATTTCATGGCACTATGCCATTTCTCTGAGTCAACACTACTCATAGCCTCATTATAGGTCACAGGGTTGTCATCATCAATGATTGACAACTCATTGTCATTCTCAATGACAAGGCCATAATACCTCTCAGGTTGGCGAGACACTCTCCCTGTCCTACGAATGGGCTGTTCCACAGAAGGTTGTTCAGTCTGAACAGGTGTTTCCACTTGATCCGTAGTAGTTTGTGCTTCTTGAACTTCATCAAGTTCAATTTTGCTCCCACTGTTTCCTTCAAGGATAAACTGCTTTTCAAAGAAGGTAGCATGTCTGGAGACAAACACCCGATGATCGGTGTAAAAGTAATACCCTAAAGTCTCTTTAGGATATCCCACAAAATTACATTTTACAGATCGAGATTCCAGCTTATCTGGGTCAAATTTCTTGACATAAGATGGACATCCCCAAATCTTAACGTGTTTAAGACTCGGTTTCCTTTCTTTCCATATCTCATATGGAGTTTGAGGAACAGATTTGGAAGGCACCTTATTCAGTAAATATGCTGAGGTTTCCAATGCATAACCCCACAGGAATACTGGAAGATTCGCATAGCTCATCATGGACCGAACCATGTCTAACAAAGTTCGATTTCTCCTTTCAGATACCCCATTTAACTGTGGAGTATATGGAGGAGTCCACTGGGAGACTATACCATTTTCTTTGAGATAAGCTAGAAACTCTCCATTCAAGTATTCACCACCTCGATCTGATCGAAGAGTTATAATACTATGTTTGGTTTGTTTCTCCACTTCATACTTATATTCTTTGAACTTTTCAAAGGCTTCAGACTTGTGTTTCATCAAATACACATATCTGAATCTAGATCGATCATCTATGAAAGCAATGAAGTATGAAAATCCACCCATGACTTGCATAGACATTGGTCCACATACATCTGTGTGTACCAATCCTAGCAAATCTGCAGCCCTCTCTCCATGTCCACTAAATGGAGATTTGGTCATTTTACCCAATAGACAAGACTCGCATGTAGGATATGATTCAAAATCAAAGGGGTCAAGTAACACTTCCTTATGCAATGTCCGCAGTCTATTTTCACTAATATGACCAAGTCCATAGTGCCACAAGAAAGTGAGATTTTCATCATCCCTTTTTCTTTTATTAGTATGTTCAATTTGTAGTAAATTATGCTCTACGTCACATACATACAGACCATTGTTTAAAATACTACTTCCATAAAGAACGTTATCTCTAAGAATTCAACATTTATTATTCTGAATAACAAACAAAAATCCAGCCAAGTCTAACATGGAATAAAAATAATATTCCTCAGAATCGAGGGAACAAAATAATAATTATTTAGAACAATAGTCTTGCCCGTAGGCATATGTAAATGAAATGATCCTACAGCTTCAGCAGCAACTCTTGCTCCATTTCCCATCCGTAGAATCACTTCCTCTTCTTCAAGAGTCCTACTTCTCCTTAGTCCCTGCAACGAATTGCAAATATGAGAACCACATGCGGTATCTAATACCCAAGTAGAAATTTGACTTAGTGACATATTAACTTCGATCATGAACATACCTGAATCAGAAGCGGTAGTCTCACTACCCTTCTTCTTCTTCAATTCTGCAAGGTAAACCTTGCAGTTCCTCTTCCAGTGCCCCACCTTATTACAGTGAAAGCAAACAGCTTTGCTCTTGGGGTCTTCAGCTTTTGATGGAACCGACTTTTTCTCACCTACTTTCTTCTTCTTGGAAGGGTTCTTCTTCCTTTTCTTAGGATTGGAACCTTCACCAATTAGAAGAACAGAACTCTTCTTAGGGGAAAAATTCGATTCCACAGTCTTCAACATGTTGTGGAGTTCAGGCAGACTGACATCCAGCTTATTCATGTGAAAGTTCACAATAAACTGCGAGAACGAACTCAGACGTGATTGCAAGACCAAGTCTTGGCTCAGCTCCCCATCCATGGCAAAACCAAGTTGTCCAAGACGTTCAATCAAATTGATCATCTTAAGTACATGGTCATTCACAGATGATCCCTCAGACATCCTACAACCAAACAGCTCCTTCGATATCTCATATTGAGCTGTCCTCCCTGCCACATCATACAACTCTTGTAGATGCATAAGGATAGTATGAGCATTCATATGCTCATGTTGCTTCTTTAGCTCAATGTTCATGGAAGCTAGCATGATGCATTGAGCAACATTTGCATCATCTATCAACTTACGATACACAACATGTTCATCATTATGTGCATCGCTAGCAGGTTCAGTAGTCTTAGGTGAATCAAGCACATATTCCAGCTTCTCAACCCTGAGAACAATTCTCAAGTTTCGAAACCAGTCAGTAAAATTAGGACCAGTCAACTTGTGAGCATCTAGTATGCTCCGGAGTGATAGTGCAGAAGACATGACGAATATAGTAAATCTGTAAATGATAAACACATAACAACACTTAGCAAATATTCAATTTCATTTCAAAACACTATATGAATCGGGTCTTTATTCATAAGTGTCTCCCACTAGTTTATCTAATTTTTTCAACCCCCTAAGTGAAAATTAAGCATTCATAATGCTAGTGGGAATAGGGATCCTACATTCCATCACACAACCTCGGCTGTGGCACGAAACGTCATGTGATGTTCAATAGGCAGACAACTCTTGTCAATTACATCTTATGTTATTCACTAATATAAGTTTAGCCTCTTGAATAATTGAGTCACGGCTGTGGCACGACAAACTCAATATTCTAAGTCAAGTATAACCCAACATTTCGTACAATTGAATCAGTCTCCAACGGCCCACGGCTGTAGCACGTACCGACCTTTAGATTCTAATTCAATGTACACATCTCTATGTAATAGACAAGTATTTCTTATTTCAAAATCAAAGCCCTCGGCTGTAGCACGAAACGACAATGATTTAAAAATAAGAACCACTTTCTATCATGTTGGAAGGCTATAACCGACACAAGCCCGTTGTGTCATTGGCCAATTACTACTTGATATCATTTAATTTTAGAGGGATTATATTATGTTACAATCATAATCATATTATAAAGAGATTATTCCTTTTAAATTAAATATTTCAAATCAATAATCGATAATCAGATGATTCCCAGATCAGGGGGAGCATTGTCAAGAGGCGTCACTTAATACCCCTTTCTTACAGATAGAAAATCTGCTTTTGACAGAATCAACCTTTCTCTCAATATTGAAAATTCATATTTAATTACGTGTTTCATAAACACAAGAATCTCATGATTGTATTCATAATATTATTGTTAAGGCAAGAAACGATTCTTATTCTAGATTTTCTAGAGCACGCCTTATATTGATTTAAGTTCACCTAAATCTATCATCGAATGGTAAACATAGGCATATATCTCATATAAAAAATTAAATAAACAAGTAAATGTAAAGTGAAATAAACTAATGTGTTTGGTTATGGCCCCATCCTATGTGATCTTTATCAAGCTCATGATAAAGATCAAGGTCAATCTAATATGGTGATGGAAATAAATACAACTACTTATTACATAAGTCTTCTTCTTTATTTAGACTTCTTGTATGCCTCTTCTTCTTCTTTGTATCACCTCCATTGGATAGCCTTCTTGAGTCTTCAATTACATTACATAATTGAAAGTAAAACTAATCTAATGAACTTACAAGAATAACTCGAGTTACATTCGAGATTTATGATTACAAAGATTGACGACATGGAAGTCGTATTTAAAACCAAAACTAAAACCATTACACTAAGGTCGAAAGGCCATAACCATCCACCATGCTCATACAACACATAAAAGCATGTTAAAATATATAATCTGATCTTAACATATCATATTATCCATGATCGAATCATAAAAAAAAATGACAAAAATCAGAAAAATCAGAATCAAATCAGAAAAATAAGAATCACTGTTTACGGGTAGTAAACGACGTCAAACGCTTTACAGATGAGTCCTTGATAGCTTTAGCTATCAGTTTTGTTCAGACGCTCGTTTACCTATGGAATAGGATATTCGTTTGCATAAATCGGACACCAGACCCAGATTTCAGCAAATCTGCAGCACCCAATTCAGAATCCGTATCTAATATGATTCTCATAATTAGAACAAACATAAATCATGTATATATCAGTATATATACAGATTACATAATCATCTTATAATTATACAACTCACATGAATATCATATATTCAAAACCATACATATATAAGCATATTATATCAACATCAAATCATGGCGAATCACGTACATGCTCATATATCGAAAATAGTTAAATACATAAACGAATTAAAAACTTTTCACAAGTAGCTCTGATGCCATTGAAGGGTTTATAGCACATAAACGCAGCGAAAACGTAAATTTAATCTTAAAAAAATCGAAACCCTTCGCAAGATCCATGTGAAAAAATAATATTTAATTCGTAGTTTAGTGTGTTTACCTTAAGAAACTTTACGTTAATGGAAAGATGGAGGTCTTTAATAGCGATCCAAGAACGATGAACGGAAATCCCTAGCAGCTGCTCCTCAAGTGTGAAGCACTCCACCGGTATCCACCAAGAAAATGATGTAATGAAGGAGGAGGAGATGGAGAGAATTAGGGTTTTGTAAATCTTTTTGGTTGAGGCAAAAATAGGGTTTATAATAGTATATTTATAGGAGATGGATAAGTTACCGTACAATCAATTCCTTCTACCCTGCAATGTCACGATTAAATACAAGGCATGGAACTTGTGTCAAGCCTATCTTATTTAATCACTTGCTTTCCCATTCACTATGCTTAGTTCTATTTAATGTAAATTAGAAACTCCTTTCTAATTTCATTCACTCCGGCCAGAGATTCCTGAACTAACATAAGTGGATCAGCATTGAACATTCTCTTCCTACACTGGAAGGGGTAGATCCTTTATTGATCATACACTATCTTCGTGTACAAATTCCTATACCCAGTAGAGCCCTTATAATTGTCCCTTGAGACTAAGAACTAAACCAAAGCATAGTTCAGTGTACACAAGATGACTATGATGATCTCAAGTCTAAGGATACTTGTACAACTATCACTATGTGAACAACTGCTGACACGTGAGTGAACTCCATCAGTTGTTCAGCTTTGTGAGTCATGTTCAGTGAACTTATCCTATAATAAGCACCTACATACTAGCTATAGTGTCACCACACAAATGTCTATGAGAACAGACATCCTTCATAATGAAGCAAGCATAGTATGTACCGATCTTTGCGGATTATTAATTACCAGTTATATCTTAAATCTTTATACTACCACCAACAATCAAAATATCATCATCACCACACTAACTCATCTCTAGAATATCATGTCCTTGAGGCAACAATAATCAACCTTAAATCTACTTAGCTAAACATCAAGGTTACAACAATACTTCCACCAAAACTAGGTTTACAACTATGTTATAAAAAAATCTTGAACTTAAATCTTAAGTAAGGTTGGGTCAAAGAGTTATACCTTTCTTGAGAGCTTGAGATGTGTTCTTGATGATGGTAAAGTCTTGGGAGAGCTTAGTATGGTTTTTGGAACCTAAAACAACCATTAAAATCAAGAAACAAAATACAAGTTACTATTCATACTATTTACTATCATTTTTCTTGATTTTATTTCACCCATCAAACCTTGATAAAAAGAGCTCAAAGATTTATATTACCTTAGTTTAGGTGGTATGAATCTTGAGAACTAATGGGAGGATTTATCCATGGCTAGAGCTTGATGATTTGATTTTGAATTCTTGGTTTATTTAGAAAGGGCCGAATGAAGA
The DNA here is from genome assembly GCF_009905375.1 of Apium graveolens. Classification (NCBI taxonomy): domain Eukaryota; kingdom Viridiplantae; phylum Streptophyta; class Magnoliopsida; order Apiales; family Apiaceae; genus Apium; species Apium graveolens. Next base: position 108,494,092 of record NC_133650.1, read on the forward strand.
AGAAGAAATGGGGGAGAGAGAGTTTTTGTGTTGCTTCTTGGGAGCTTATTGGAATAATGTAAGTGATATCTTTTATTGATTTTTATTCTCTAGTTTATATCCTAGGATTTGATTTATGTTGGCAAATCTTGGACAAAAACTAGCTAGCCTTAGCTTACTATTTGCTAACCCTTGGTTGATCATCCTATACCTTAGCTCACTATTTGATAAAGTAACCATGGTTACTTTTATACCATGGTTAGTTAGTGTGTTACGTTTATTTAATCGTTTACTCGTTTGTTTGATCGCTTAACGTTTTCGTAATACTTTCTCGTAAATGGTTTGCGACGTAAATACTTTCGTATCTATTCCCTATGTTTTGAATTATCATACTTGGATATAAATCCGTAGGGTTTTAAATTCATAATTATATTGTGATTCCCGTAATCCTCGATGATTTGTAAATATGGCCGTTTTTTTAGTTCATTTTCTTTGAAAACTAATAGCGTTTACATACACTCATTTGGTACGTATAATCATAATATCAACTTCGAATCTCATTTTCTCATGCACAACATATTGTGGGCTAAAATGTTTTCCCCGTCTGTCAGGGTTACTATTCATTAAATGTTTTTTACAAGGTCTCAAAAATTTTAGTTATTACAACTCTATTCCAGCATCTTTGAATATCTTCACAATTGCATGGAAATGGTAATGCTTCTTTGTTCTCAAATTCCTGCTTAACAGGTTGCCACATTCTTTTTGCAAACACCCAATACATGTGACTGTGTTGTCACTGTCAATAGATATTTGAATTTGATCATACGTCGGATACATGTTTGTCATCCGCCGGGTAGCTTTGTTGATCATCCGTCGGGTAGCTTTGTTGATCATCCGTCGAGTAGCTATTTGTCACTTGACTCCATTTCACTTATGCAGAATTATAAGACATCTCATATTTACAATTAATCAACCTATTTTGCATATCCACTAGTAGTCAACATGACTCAATTACTCCTACAAAATTTACACGAAGTTGTTTGCAGAAATGTGCTACAATACTTATTATTACATAAGCTACTCACCCGAAGGATATCAAATTGTCATCCGCTGGGACTATAAGAAATCATCCATCGGGACTATATTTGATTATCCATCGAGTGCTACAAAATTTATTAAGGTTAAATCTACTAAGGTGTTTTGTTTAATTTATCATCAAGTTCACAACATATTTCTAACAATCTCCCATATTTATGTCTACTGGAATTGTAGCCATTAATTAATAGAAACTTGATGATAACAAAACATTCTAAAGATACAGATTGAAAGGTAGTAGGTAAAACTGATAAGTGCTATAATATTTACTGAAAATTGAACAAAGCAAAGTGTACAAAGAGTTGCTCACAATCATCATCAAGTTGCTCCTCTAGTCTGAGCAGATAAATCTATTTCCTTGATTGTCTGGATTTCTTCCCAAGCCTCCTGTTATTCTCTTCTATCTGATTTTGGAGTTGTATGTGGAATTCAAGTTCAACAGCTTCAGATAAATCCAACATTTCTTGCATTTCCAGTAGAGTCTCATTGTTAGAGATACTCAACTAGTCCTCCAATCTGAAGAATCTTTTAACTCCCTTATCATCCCTGAATTCCATCAGCCAATAAGGCCTTAAATGCACTCTCTTTCCTGTAAAGGGAATTGTTAGAGTTTTTGGAAGTGCATCTTTGGCTTTATTACTCCTTAGCTCTTCTATCCTCTTTAAAACCAGTTTCCTTGTAGTTACATTGAACCCAAAGTTCTTCTTGAAGGATGAAAAGACTTTTATCAGAACATATTGGCTTTCTTGAAGAATCCTGTGAAGTGGCCATGTGATCTCTTTCCCTCCCTTGTATTTGAATACCAGCCTTTCAGGGAGATGTTTATAAGCATCAATCCCTCTACTTCTTCCAATTCATCTAAGTAGAGGTTTATATCAGAGAACTCCTTGATGTCACAAATGTATAACTGATCTCCCTTGTTGACTGTAGATTGAGATTTAGTTAGGGTCTTGGATCTAAGAGTCACATACTTCACTTTCTTGATTGCTCTAGTCTTTGTCTTCTTTGGCTAGTTGAAGATAGGAAAATTCAGCTCAGGAATTGACAAATTATCCCAGTCTACTGGCTCATCCTTTGGAATTATGGGCTCACCATGAATATTCCTAGTTGGATCCACCACCTTGAATTCTTCAAATACCACTGAAGGTTTTGATGTCTGAGTTGAAGTTGTAGACTTTTTGGGAATATAATCTTCCATTTCCTCATCACTGAAGTCCAATTTTCTCTTGATTCTTTGCTTGTACCTTGGTTTCTTTATCTGTTGGGGTTCCTGTTGCATTTTCTGATCTTGAGGTTCAGTAATCATAGATGATTGTGCTAAAATCTCAGTTGTAGTCTTCACAACTTGAAGTTTGGTCAAGATAACAGCTTGCTCCTTCTTTTGTTTGAGCTTCTTAGCATCTAAGGCAACTTGCTTCTTTTCTTGCCTGATTATTTCCTTATCTTCCTTCTTAGCTTTTACAAATAGAGGGTGTCCAGCCACCACACAAATTTCTTTACCATTTCTGTAGATTTTGGCAATTCTTCTTTTAAGTGCTAAATCAGTAGGATCTTTGAAAAATGTAATTGACCTAGCCAACAACTTCTTCTCATCTGGTCTAGGTGTCTCATACACAATATCCATATGATTTTTATCTGAAAACCTTGAGTAGTTTCTTTTAGGCTTCATGACCAGATTTGCTTTTGGAGATTTGATGTAAGATGTTTGACCCTTTTCCAGATAATTCAAACTCATTTCATTCACAGAAATCTACTTTACTTGAGAGTGATGATTGAAGAATTTTTCTGGTTTCTGAATTGGTCCAAAATTTTTGTTGAATTTTTGCATCTATTTTCCTCTATTTTTCTTTTAATTCCTTCTCAGCTGCTGCTACATCAATCCTTAGCAGTTTATCATTTGATTCCAGTTTTACTGCTTCTAGATTTATGATGTCAATGATGTCCATGGCTGGTGGCTTTGTGAAAGCAATTGTTGGCACAATTACTTTGCTGACTTGGATGTTGAGCTGTTTCTCCCCCTCACTAGATGAGTCTTTCTCCCCCTTTTTGATAGCATCAAGTTAGAGAGTGGAAGGGAGTTGAGCAGCCACCAACTGTTGGAGCAGAGCAGTCTGAGTTTCTTGATTAGCAAGTATCTTGGCCATTGACTTCTCCACATCAGATAATCTAGAGTCCATGGCCTCAACCTTTCTATTGAGACTGGCTTCCTTCCTTAGCTTCTGAGCTATCTCAGTCATGGTGGTTCCAAGCTATCTCAGTCATGGTGGTTCCAGGAAGTCTAGCATCCAACCTTACTATGAAATCCTGTTTTACTTCAGAAACTTCTTGTTTGATTTCATCCACACTTTGACTGTGTTGGAGAGCTTGAATCTTATGCTGCTGAAGAGCTTCAAGATGTGTTATAAGTAGCCTTTTTGTGCTGGCATTGTAGATGCTTAAATGGCTGTTTGGGTGTCCTGAATCAGCTCGAATAGTGTTGATTGGAGATGTGAGTAGGAACATTCTTTAGTTAGCATCCAAGCAGGAACATCTGCATCTCCCCTATGCTCATGCTGTCTTCCTCATCATCCCCGCCAGCATCCCCAAATGAGTCTTCAGCCAATTCAAAATCACTGCCAGTAGTTGAAGGCATATCAGTAATTGCATCATTTGCTCTTTGTAGAGATTGAGTAGTGTGCACTAAGTTGAGCATCTTTTCAGCCTCCTCATTGCCCTGTACAGCTAGAGTTTGATAAGCTGTAACAGGATGAGTAAATGTCTCATCATCTAGGGAAATAGAATCTATGACAACTTGATATTCTTGCTAAAATAATCTCTTCCTTTCTGCATCATTGACATTCATTGACTCACTAGCAATGATGTCCATCATTATCTCTCGAGTACCTGCATTTCTCTCATAATCTCTCTATTTTTGCATCAAGGGCTCCCCTTGGCTTCCCACCCTCACACCCTCACCTTCACCATCTAAGGTGGGACTCCCCTCACTCACTTTTTCCAGTCCTGAAGAAATGGACTGCATAGGTTTACTCATTTTCTCTCCTTTTGCCTGGGAGCAACCCAGCCTCTCACTCAGTTCACTCCCTTCCCTCAGTCCTAAGAGTGATTGTACTACTACTAAGTCCTCCGCACTTATGATAGTTGAAGAAATTTAAAGTTGTGCAGAGACTCCCGACGGATGATGAATATCCATCGGGATAGTAGTTTGACTAGCCAATGGATGACTGCTATTAGGCACATCCGTCGGGATACAATCACTACTCTACGGATGAAGAATATCCACCGGGATAGACGAAATGAATGAGTTTGGAGTGGAGACTATTGTAGGCTCTGTGCATATTGATGAAAATTTAGGCACAGAAGTCTCAACAAACTCAGAAAGAAATGGCAAGTGAGCCAGCAAATCATCTAAAAGATGATGCTCACTTGCTTGGATTTTTGGCTTCTCTAATAGAGTTAAAGATGGAAAATTTGGAAGTGATTTATTGATCATGTCAACATCCCACGAGTGTGTGGGTGAATTTGGTGTTTCAATTGCTTCAATTATTAATGATTTTGGTTGTGACTCCACATTTATTGGAGCCACATCAATCTGACTTTGAGATGGTGCAGTGACTGGGTGTTTAGCACCAGTTTGCATTGTGTGTTTTCCCTGTGCATCCCCAAGGGTTTTTGATCTTTTCTTTCTAGCATAAGTCTGTGGTAAACTTGTGTCCCTAACCCCCTTGGCATGTGCTTCTGGTTGGGAGCTTGTTTCAATAGTAACATCCTTTTGGGAGGACGAAACTAGAAGTGAGCTTATTTCCTTATTAACAACCACAGTTTGTTGGGAAACTGTGGTGTGGCTAGGCTTAGGTACATTCATCTCACTAGCTTTATCCTTAGGGTTTCTTTGATTTTCACCTTGTCCCTCACCTAGCTCACTCTCCTTCACACTCCTCTCTTTGTGTTTAGTAGATTTTACAACTGAGTTCTTTTGAGAGAAACCAGAGGGGGCTTTCTTAGCTTTGGATTTAGAAATTGTTGTTTTGGTATCTTGGGTAGGCATCTGTTGGGTCATTGACACAGATGCCATTGCTACACTTGAAGGTATAGAAATGTGTGAGGTTGGAAAAGTGGAGATAGTGGTGCTTACCTCACTTACCTGTGGTCCCTCCATGATTGGAAAGTAAAGGAGGGGAACCTCTTTGTGGTGACTTGCCCTGTTGAGATCGGCAATGACTCTCCTTTCTTGAACCCAACAATTTAGTTTGTTGGTTGGGTTCTCAACGATAATATTCTCAGTAAGATGGTTAACACGCATCATAAAGAATCTAGAATAATAGACACTTTTACCTCTCTTATTAAGTTCTCCTAACTTATAGCCTAATTCAAACAAGACCAAGTCACTGAAATTAAAGTATTTATCAGTAACTAGCATGTAAAGCATGTTAAGCATGGAAATGTTAACAGAGTCAAAATTTCTAATTTTACCATTTACCATAAAATACTTTAGTTACCACATCACATAGATATCTCCATTCCTTTCTAAGACCTAGCCTCCTAATTTCACTTGACTTAGAAGTAGGAAGTGCATAGCCCATAAAATTTAGCATGTTAACTATATCAGTGTCTGTGTGTGGAACAGTAGCAGTGTTATCTGGAATTCTAAAGCATGCTTTGACAATGTCACTATTAATACAAAATTGCTTACCTTTGAGAGTGAAAGTTATGGTCTTGTCAGTAGAGTTGTACATGATAGTTGTCCATATCTCCTCCACAACTTCACAGTAGATTTTGGGTGATTCCAGCATAGCATAACTGAGTTTACAGCTCTTCACAAAATCCATCATCTTGTGAAAGTCTCCAGACTGAGGAATCTCCTTATTCACAAGTGCTGCAAAATTGTTCTTTTCATAGATATATCCAGATTGAGACATGATTTTGACTACTGGTGCCATTGTTAAAGAATGAGAAATTTGCAGAGAGAATATTTGTTTTGGAGAAGAAAAGAAGTTAGAGCAATTAATTTGAGAATGATAAAAGAGTAGAATAAAAAGGAATTATGCTTTTATACTATCTCAGAAATAAACTGTCAAAAATAATAAAGAGAAATAGAGTAACCAATCAAAATAGCCCAAAATAGCCGTTTAAAAATAAATAAACTGTAAAAATTATGTCACTTATTAGTCGTGTTATACTTACAAACTGTAAGTATACTCGATGGATAACGTTCAGAGTTTTAACGGCTACAATTGAGACAATTCGATGGATGAGGATAAATCAATTATCCGTCGGGTTATGAAATAATCCAGAAAAGTAATTGATTTTTATTAACAAATAATATTCCGACGGATGATCAAACTCGATGGATAAGGAGCATCCGTCGGGATGTAAATTTTGACTTAGCCAAAATTTCATCCAAAACAGAAAAATCAATTAAGTTTCTGGCTGCATTAAAACTTGCAAAAATATCTGAAATAATTCAAGAATAATTAAGCATGCCTAACTCACTTACCAATCTTGAAAAGATGGATTCATCAAGTGGCTTGGTAAATATATCTGCAAGCTGCTTTTCACATGGAATAAAATGAAGTTTCACAATACCATTCATCACATGTTCCCTAATAAAATGGTACTTGATGTCTATGTGCTTTGTTCTTGAATGTTGCACTGGATTTTCAGTGATGGCAATTGCACTTGTGTTATCACAGAAAATGGGAATTCTATCCACTTGTAGACCATAGTCCAACAATTGGTTTTTTATCCACAAAATTTGTGCACAGCAACTACCAGCAGTAATATATTCAGCATCAGCTGTAGAGGTAGAAACTGAATTTTGCTTTTTACTGAACCAGGACACAAGCTTGTTCCCTAGAAATTGACAGGTTCCTGTTGTACTTTTTCTGTCTATCTTACAACCTGCATAATCTGCATCTAAATACCCAGTTAGATCAAAACCAAAATCTCTAGGGTACCAAATTTCAAGTTTTGGTGTTCCCTCGAGATATCTGAAAATTCTCTTAATAGCTACTAAGTGGGATTCTCTAAGATCAACCTGAAATCTAGCACAAAGACAAGTAGCAAATATTATATCTGGCCTACTAGCTGTTAAGTACAGAAGTGAGCCAACCATGCCCCTATAGCTTGAAATATCCACAGACTTTTCAGTAGTGTTTAATTCAAGCTTAGTTGCAGTGGCCATGGGAGTTTTTGCAGATGTGCAATCCATTAGGTCAAACTTCTTTAAAAGATCATGAATATATTTAGTTTGACTAATGAATATTCCATCACTAACTTGCTTAACTTGTAAACCAAGAAAGTAAGTTAGTTCTCCCATCATGCTCATTTCATACTTACTTTGCATCAATTTGGAAAACTTTTTTATCTGTAGAGCCAAATATAATATCATCTACATAAATTTGAACAAGTATACTAGAGCCATTAACATTTCTAAAGAATAAAGTTTTATCAATAGTACCTCTTGTGAAGTGATTTTCCAAAAGAAACTTTGATAAAGTGTCATACCAGGCTATAGGAGCTTGCTTCAGTCCATAAAGTGCTTTCAAAAGATAGTAGACATATTCTGGAAAATTTGGATCTTCAAAACCAGGAGGCTGACTAACATAGACTTCCTCCTCCAAATCTCCATTCAGAAAGGCACTTTTGACATCCATTTGATAGACATTGAAATTGGCATGAGCTGCATAAGCTAAGAAGATTCCGATGGCTTCAATTCTTGCAACAGGAGCAAAAGTCTCATCAAAATCTATTCCTTCTTGTTGAAAGTAGCCCTTAGCAACCAATCTAACTTTGTTCCTGACCACTATGCCATTTTCATCCATCTTATTTCTAAATACCCACTTGGTGTCAATTGGATTCTTCCCTTTAGGTTTGGGTACCAGCTTTCATACCTTGTTCCTTTTAAATTGGTTTAGCTCCTCCTGCATAGCTAAAATCCAATCAGGATCCAACAAAGCTTCTTCTACCTTCTTTGGTTCTTCCTTAGATAGGAAGCTGCTATATAAACATTCTTCTTGAGTTGCTCTCCTTGTTTGAACTCTAAAAGATGCATCACCAATGATGAGCTCAAAATGGTGATCTTTAGTCCATTTTCTTTGTTGAGGTAGATTAGCTCTAGATGAAGAGGCCTCATTGTTGTCTTGATGTGTGACTGGGTTTTAATTATAAGAAACTCCCCCTGAGTTTGTGAATCTTTAATTTGAGAAAGGGGAACTTTATGTAGGTGATCTATTCTGACTTTCAGCTTCTCTTAATGTTCCGACGGATGATGCACTTTGTGTCCCGACGGATGAAGTTGATTGTCTCCTGACGGATAAGGAAGATTGTCTCCCGACGGATGAAGCATTTTATAACTCGACAGATGTTGAATTATGTGCTTCATTAGTTGTATATTTTTCTGCATTATCCTTATTCACTGTTTCTTGATCACTTTCATCATCACCGTTATCACTAACCATCTACACATTATCAAACTTGAGGATTTCATGGAAATCTCCATCTTGCAGTCCTTCAATCTTTTTGTCATCAAACAGAACATGTACTGATTCCATAACAATGTTGGTTCTTAGATTGTAGACTCTATATGCCTTTCCCACATCATATCTAACAAAAATTCCTGCATCTGCTTTAGCATCAAACTTCCCATGTTGATCAGTTTGATTCCTTAGGATATAACATTTGCAGCCAAAGACATGAAGAAAATTTAGAGTTGGCTTCCTGTTCTTGAACAATTGGTAGGGTGTCATGCACTTTTCTTGATTAACCAAAGAGATATTCTGAGTGTAGCAGGCAGTATTCACAACTTCAGCCCAAAAATATGTTGGTAACTTTGATTCTTCAAGCATTGTCCTTGCAGCTTCAATAAGAGATCTATTTTTCCTTTCCACTACTCCATTTTGTTGAGGAGTTCTTGCTGTAGAAAACTCATGCATAATCCCATTCTCTTCACAGAATGATCTCATCACAGAATTTTTGAACTCAGTTCCATTGTCACTCCTGATTCTTCTTACTTTGAAATCAGGATGATTATTGACTTGCCTTATGTGATTGATGATGATTTCACTAGCTTCATCTTTAGACTTTAGGAAATATGTCCAAGAGAACTTTGAGAAATCATCCAAAATTACTAGACAAAATCTTTTCCTTGAGATGGACAACACATAGACTGGTCCAAACAAATCCATGTGTAACAATTGCAAAGGTTCTTCAATTGTTGAATCAAGCTTCTTTCTGAATGATGCTTTGATGTAATAACCCCAATTTTTGGAATTTTTGAAACACTGATAAATAGACTCTTTTTGCTGATGATGTTGATTAAGGAAAATTATCAGACCACGCTATATAGGAGTACTGTTATGGAAATTCTAAGATCGTATTAGTATTCCATAAAGTAAATTAGTGTATGTAAAGGTCGTTAGAATTCGAATCCGGACACTTTGATTTTTCCCGAAAATCCACCAGATACCGAAAGAATTGAGTATAAGGTAATATAATTAAAAGGATTTTTAATTAAGGATTATAAGAGAGGATCATTAAAGGATTATAAAATATTAGGAAAGATTTAGGGAAGCTCAAAAAATGAGATCCCGGATATGATCCCTCAAACTGATATCGAGAACGAAAGTTAAGCGAACCTTAAAATAAATACGCAACCAAGAGATAAGCTTGTACAAGAATCCAAGGTATTATGACATCATCAAATAACAAGACAAAGACATGTGGCAAATAGATGACACAAGCAGAATGACATAAGCATGACAAGGGGTTTTGTTTTGTTGGTTGATTTTGGGCCATGTAAAATTTACCACGGTAAAAAGCTAAAACATTTGCCAAGACAAAAAGGAGAAGCAACCAAGCAAAGATCATAAAACACAAAAATTAGAAGTTGACTTTTGCTTCCAAAAATAAAAGCACTCGGCCAAAACAATACCAGCAACTTCAAACTGCCACATCTCCTTCAATACTCACTCAAATGTTGTGTTATATAGCTCGTTGGAAAGGTATTGAGATGGCCTACAACTCTTGTTCATAAATTAGAAACTTCAAAACCTAACTTTGCGTTCTTGATTTCTTTGGAAAAATCAAGCTTGTAGGAGGTTAGATTAAGGCTCCCTAAGGCTTCCTAGCAACTTAACACCTACCAAGGAAGGTATAAACTTCAAACCCTAGCATTTACTTTATTTGTTAGTAAGTTTAATGGTTGGTTTTGTGAAATGAGAAGCATGGATTGTGATTATTAGTAGTTTGGTTTGATTTGGAAGTGTTTTGGTAATTGAAGCTTGATTATAGTTCATAGGTCTTGATTGTGGTTGTTTGAGTTGAAAAAACTTGGAGGTTATGGACTGATGTGGTATGGTTTAGGTGAAGTTTTGTTGTATTGATGGTTATGAGTTGGTTGGTGGTTAATTGGAGTAGTTTAAACATTTGTAATCGCGTAAACATAGTTGTCGTAATGCCCATGTTTATTCAACTGCTTGTTCTTAGTGTTTAGGACAGAAAACTCAACAACCAATCTGTAACATTTCCATTTTTAGCTAGAGCGTGTCATAAGCTTCGTTTTGATATGTGGTTCGCTTGGTTCCGATGTACGGTTTAGGAGAAACGACTATTTTAAGTAACGGCATTTCGCGAACGAACCTTTAGCCCTCGCTTTACTTTGAGACCTTGTTTAATGCCCTTAAAAGACTAATTGGATTACGAAACAATTATGTTCGGTGGGTTAGGCAGTTGGTAGAGTATTCGCGAAAGAGTCGCCTTAAAATTCGTAACGGTTAATTTATTAAAATTGGTGGATCTGAGGGTACACAAGCGATTAACGCAAATCGTTAAGCGTGTAAGCGACCGTAAGCGACCGTTAGGGTATGAGTGAGTTTTGACTAGTTTCTTAAGCGACCGTGGTCTAGTTCCGGATTATGTTATTGTTCATAGATTACTGGATCCACTCTAAGCTTAAGTCTATCCCGGAACACTCAGACAAGTTTTCTACCCGTTATACTGTTGTTGTGATGTATATAATTGTTTGTACATTATCTTGTGATAAGTGCATGGTTGTTATTAGCAAGTCTTGCGATATATTGGATCATGTTGTTATGATATAAATATGCATGCCTGTTTTGGAATCTTGATATCTCATTGTTGATTCAATTGATTATATACTGCATAATACCTATGCTAGATATAAGCAGTACTTGCGTATACCCTTAGTATAGGGGACCCTGAACATTTTTCTAAACCCAGAGGCGATGTTCCCGAGTATATTATATATATATATATATAGTTTTTAAAACTATTAAATGAATAATGTTTATTCGATATTTTTATATTATAAATGAATATTATTTTGAATATTCATTCGAGGACTTATGACTCCGCTTATATTATTTAATAAATATTATTTTGAATATTCATTCGAGGACTTATGACTCCGCTTATTTATTTAATAAATATTATTTTGAATATTCATTCGAGGACTTATGACTCTGCTTATTTTATTAAATAATATTCTTTATTTTATTAAAGAATAATGTTTCGATATTTGCCAAGTATTCGGAAAACGATTGACGATCAAATCATTCTTACTTTAAATATTTCCAGAGATTATTTTCAAACTTTATCAAAACTATTTTCGGAAAGTTAGAGTGGATAACCGTTGTTATCTTTTGGAGGCCATATGGATTGACCGCAATTTGAATAAGGATGCTATTGTGAAATTGGGTATAGACTATCGAGGTGGGAATGATTGAATAAGATACCCTTATCAGGGATATATGACTTGATTTATTCATGAAAGGATGGAAGTACCTTTTTAAAAGTGGAATTAAGGATAGAACCTCGATAAATTGAGATAAACCATGGGGGGAATGCATAAAGGTTGGCATTTCACCTTTAATGGGGACATTATGAGTTTGGGTGGTACAGAATGAAGGACTAAGTCAACAACAACCTTTAAAGATCAGTGGAAAAAGTTTTCAGAACTATATAGATAATGGTTCTAGTATTAGTAAATGGTATCTTGATATGCCATGTACCTAGGGAGTACATGATGAAGGATTTAAGGATAACCTTAGAGGTTTTACAAGGAGAAAGGTAATATTCAAAGTTCTCAAGAATATAAATTTTGATGAAGGAAATATGACGTAATAATAATAATGCTAAGTGGGGCACATGTTAAACCATGATAAAGTATAGATTGAACCAATCAAGGTCAAGATTGGTAAAAATAAGAACGACCCAAAATAAGAGACGTCCTAAGTATGATCGAGAGTCAATCGTGACAATGTTCACATCTAAAGACTAAGGCAATGACTTATGGAAAAATGGTGATATTTTTTTTCTCACAAGGACTTAAGAAAAGCATTCTCACATAAGCAGTGATTTGAAATGAGGTAGAAAATTTAGTTAAATGTGGTTAAAATGACATTGATTTTAAGGAAATATTACTATCAGGAAAGGCCAAAGAGGTGGCCGACACTTTAAGTATAAGAGGACAATTATAGGCGCTCGTGCCAGAGGAATACAGTGATGATGGTTAAATCCGTGAAGGTTGTATTATGGTGTGAAAGTTTGACATTCCTTCTGATGATTGTGCATTACTCAACCATAATAGTAGTTTGGTAAAGATTTAATTCATGTTATCGCCGTGAGCGGGCTACCTATCATAGAAGGTCCTATCTTGAGATAAGCCAGGGACATATTACGAAAGGACTAAATGAACCTTTGAGCTTCATGTCTCCTAATAAAGACATATGGTTAATAATGGTATTAACCTGCTATGGTTGCTTTATTGAAACTGTGACGCCCTCCAAACCCGGGGTCTAGATTTGGGAGTCACTAGCCAATAAACTATAATAAAATAATCACAGCGGAATAATATAATAAATATGACCCCATGCATGCAACTGGATCGATCACAGGTTATAGTATGGAACAGGCACTAATACAAACCAACTGTTATTACAAACCATAAGTCTAATTAGTTTTACAACTTATTCAAATTTTATTACAAACCTTTATACTATTCAAGCGTCCCAAACTGTCTACCTGGAAAACACACCAAACTAATTACAAGCACTCGACTTCTGATCAAACTTGGGACTCAAGCCTGCTCCGGCTTAGCTGAAAGATTAGAATAATAAACAAGTATGAGCGAAAAGATGCTCAGCAAGTAATATAGAGTTTGTAAGTGAACAACAATAACAATATCTGAATAAAAATCAGAAGCTGATATAAACTTTAAAGTTTAAGCGATAATTTAATAAAACACAATTATGCACTATGCTGTTCCTGATGATCAGTCATGAAACAACACCGGTATTCCGCAGCCATACCGTAAATATAGGTATCGATATCCCGCAGCCATACCGTACCTATTGGATATCCATGAAGAAGGCATATATTCGCCTAGCAGGATATTACACTTTCGTATAATAACTCACACTGGACCGGTGCCTCGGTCTCTTATGCTAACCGATAAATAATTCACAAAACAATTTTGATTAAAGGAGTCGAATCAATGACATCCTTATCTATTCAACTCCCCATATCACATGGTCCGGAGTTATCTCAATAACTGATGGCGAAATAACTAGAACAATTAGTTATTCGCTAATCTCAATTCAAAGTTTCACTGTATAGAGTATATCTGGATAGTATAGTTATTCACTATCTATCGAATCAAAAGATCAGTTCTAGCAAAATGATTACTAGAAATAAAATAATGTCAATAAATATAGGAGTATTGATATTCAATATGCTATCAGAGTATATATAAACAATTCCTATATTTGAGTATGTAAAACAATAAGCTATTCTGAATTTAGAATAGGGAAGAATACTTGCATAATATAGTTCGAAATGAACATCACTTGAACGATAAGTGAAGTTAGGGTTACTTGCCTGGTATGCTCAATAACTTTTCACTAAAACCCTGGCTTATAGCTGCTGGCTACTACCTCCGTCTAACACTAGATCGGACTCCTTACTACTTGATTTTATAAACAAAAAAACTATCTTAATTGACAGAACCAAACTCAATCGACGTAACTATACGTCTTGACATCTACCCGATCGTTTATAACTAAGCATGGCATTTTAAAACTATAAACAGATAGCATGCATATCATATAGCACATAATCATGGTATTCGTATAACACGTAATCACATATTTCATGTAACACATAAGTCAAATCATTCAAAGATATGTCTCAAGTTGTTTAGAATGAAAATCAGTTCAATATTAGCATTTATCGATCAAATACCGACTCAAACTGATACACAAATCAAATGACATTGCAATACAAAAGAAATTAAGTCTCAAAAGTATTTTTATTGGATGCGCAATATTTTTCTAAGTCTGTACGCGTTCGTTTCGTATTAAACGGACGAACGGTTTCTTTATTATGAATAAAATAAGAAATAAATAGATTTAAATTAATTAATAATAATATTAATTGATTTTTAAATACCAAAATATAATTTTTAAAACCTAAAAATAACTTTTAGGAATTATTTGAATTAATTATAAATAATTTATATTTATTTAACTATTTATAAATAAAATTAATTGATTAATTGATTTTTAATCAATTAATTAAATTTATAAATAATTAACTAAAATGAATTATAAATAATTAAATCAAATTGTATTTTTGAAAATAATTAAAGAAAATAATTTTAGGAATTTAAAATAATTAAGAAAATAATTTTTAGAATTAAAAATAATAAGTAAATGATTTTTAAATATAAATTAAATGATTTTTGTAATTTAGGAAATGATTTTTAAAATAAATCATAAAAAGTAAATGTAGAAACAGATTACAGAAATGGGATTTGGGAAATAATGGATCAAAAACGGGTTATAATTAAAACCCAACCAGGTCGAGGAGGAAGATTCCCGGGTCGGGTTGAAGCCGACCGGTTTCTGGACGAACCCAGATTCCGGCGGCGTCCCCGCACCTCCGGCGAACCCCCCATGCCAACAACCAGGTACAGGTAGCCTCAATTCGTTCCACTAATCGATCCCTCTCACTCCTGCGGGTTGATTTCATTCGCAACTAGCAGATTATCAAGCCCGGAACTCGTTCGCCGGGGAACTGCCATTAAAGCCGGCGAGAGCCCGAAGCTTTTCCGGCGAAAATCGTTCTCAACGATTTACTCAACCAAAAATCACGTTACAGGTATCAAAATAAAGCTTGGAATTACCACAATCATTACCAAGAATCATTAACAACAATCCTTTACCCAAAACTCTACGAAATCGAATCGAAAAAAAACATAAACACAAGAACTCGGGTTTAGCTAAATCCTAATCAAAAACATACAAATCATATTTGAAAATGATCCTTGAAACACCAGAAACAACAATCAAGCAACCAAGACATCAAGCAATCCCTTAATAATCAAAAACGAATTCTCAAGAATAAGAACACCAAAAATTCGATTTTTATAAATGTTATACCTCAGTTCAAGATGTTGGTATCAATGGAAAGCTCTCGTCGAGGGGAAGATTTTGGTTACTAACATGTCTGATTTGGTTTCCAGAATCGATCAAAAATCACAATTGAAGTTAAGGAAGAAATTCTCACCCCCAAAGTTGTTCTTGGTGTTTATGAATTTTCTGAATTTTTATAAAATAAAATAAAAAAAATGAATAAATAAAATCAGTTTCAGGTATTTATATAAATCTGATATTATATCCCCAAAATAAATTAAGGATATTTTTATCCCTTAATTATAATAATTAGGGCCTCAAAATAATAATTACGGGGAATAATTTTAAAAATGATAAAATACAAAATTAATGTAAAAATTCCCCGAAAATTGCGAATAATTCAAAAATACAAAAATAAAGGGTATTTGAAATACGAATAATTTTATAAAAATAAACATCGATTTTGTGGGGTTTGTCGTCCCGGTGGGGTCCCGGTTCGTTGATTTTTGAAAAACGGAAACGATCCCTAAATTACCAGAAAATCCCGATAACACATAAAATACATTCAAACACACATAAAATCAAATAAAACAGGTATCTTAATAAAGACACTAATAATTACGCGTCCCGATTGCAGATAAGTTCATATAAATGCAATTGAAACATATTTTAATCAATCGAAATATTTTATGGCCCGCACAGAAACACACATAATAGTTATAACATCTCATATCATAGCAATAATTACTTTAAAGTTATAAAACACACAATATTTATTTATTTAACATATAATATTCACATAATTTTCCCGGATATTACATCCTTCCCCCCTTAACAGGATTCTGTCCTCAGAATCAGCCTAGAAAAATAATTGAGGATACTTGGATTGCATTTCGCTTTCCAACTCCCAAGTCGACTCTTCAACCTTGGGATTCCTACACAAGACTCGCACTAAAGATACAGACTTATTCCTAAGTACTCTTTCTTTCTTATCTAAAATCTGCACTGGTTGCTCTACAAAAGATAAATCTGGCTGAATCTCGATTGGCTCGTATTCTATCACATGGTTCGAATCAGGAAAATAACGCTTCAACATTGACACGTGGAACACGTTGTAAATATGCTGCATGTAAGGTGGTAACGCTAACTCGTAAGTAACTTTTCCCACACGCCTCAAAATCTCAAAAGGGCCAACATAACGCGGACTCAGCTTTCCTTTCTTTCCAAATCTTGATAAACCCTTCCAAGGAGAAATCTTCAATAAAACTGCTTTTCCAATTTCAAATTCCATATCCTTTCTGGTAGGATCAGCATATTTACGTTGACGATCTTGAGCTGCTATCAATCGTTTCCGAATAAGTTCTATTTTCTCCTTTGTCTGCTGGATCAATTCTGGACCCAAAATCTTTCTCTCACCAACTTTTTCCCAATATATTAGAGATCTGCATCTTCTCCCGTATAAGGCTTCATAAGGCGGCATCCCAATACTGGCATGATAACTGTTGTTATAGGAGAATTCAACCAATGGCAAATGTTCATCCCAACTCCCTTCAAAATCTAGTGCACATACCCTCAGCATATCTTCAATAGTCTGAATCGTCCTTTCACTTTGACCTTCTGTCTGTGGATGATACGCGGTACTCATGTTCAGCTTCGTTCCGAGACAATCTTGAAAATTTCTCCAAAATCTTGAATTAAATCGAGGATCTCTGTCTGAAACTATGGATACTGGAACTCCGTGTCTTGTCACAATTTCTTTAAGATATAACCGTACCAATTTATCCATTGAGAATCTCTTGTTGATAGGAAGAAAATGCGCCGACTTCGTCAATCTGTCGATAATAACCCAAATAGCATCATGATTCGCCCTGGTCCTCGGTAATCCAAGTACGAAATCCATCGTGATATGCTCCCACTTCCATTCTGGAATGTCCAATGGTTGTATCAGTCCATTGGGCCTTTGATGTTCCTCTTTGACTCGCTGGCAAGTGTAACACTTACTTACCCATTCTACAATTTATTTCTTCATGCTTGGCCACCAAAAGTTTTCTCTTAAATCTCTATACATCTTCGCACTTCCGGGATGAATTGAGTATCTGGAGTTGTGAGCGTCTCGAAGAATTTCATCTTTCAGCTCGGCTATGTTGGGTATCCATATTCTGGAAGAAAATTTTAATATCCCTTTATCATCATTTTGACTCCCTATTTCTTCTCCTGTCAAACTGTCTCGTTCATGGCTCATTACTTCTTCCTGACATCTTCTTATTTTCTCTAATAATTCTGGTTGAAAAGACATTGCACACAATACCTCTGTAGACATACTTGGGATACTGACCTCTATTTCCAGCTTCTCAAATTCCCTGATTAATTCCTCGGATGAAGTTATCATGTTTAACCTTTCTTTTCTGCTCAGAGCGTCGGCCACCACATTTGCTTTTCCTGGATGATAGTTGATAGTACAGTCATGGTCCTTGATTAGTTCTAGCCATCTTCGTTGTCTCATATTTAATTCCTTCTGGGTAAAGATATACTTCAAACTCTTGTGGTCCGTGTAGATCTCGCACTTTTCTCCATAAAGATAATGCCTCCAAATCTTCAATGCAAACACTATAGCTGCCAATTCCAGATCATGCGTTGGATACTTTTCTTCATGTAGTTTCAACTGTCTTGAAGCATAGGCTATCACCTTGTCATGCTGCATCAGAACGCATCCCAGTCCTTTGTACGACGCGTCACTATAAATTACAAAATTTCCTTGATCATCTGGCAAGACTAGCACTGGAGAAGATACTAATCTATTCTTTAATTCTTGGAAACTCTCCTCGCACTTCTCGTCCCATTCAAATTTCTGGTTCTTCCTGGTGAGCTTTGTCAATGGCATAGCTATCTTTGCAAAATCTTGCACAAATCTTCTGCAGTAACCTGTCAATCCCATGAAACTTCGTACTTCTATTGGTGTCTTTGGCCTCTCCCAGTTGATTATGGCTTCAATCTTTGTTGTATCTACTTCCACTCCTTTATTGCTAATCACGTGCCCAAGAAATCGTACTTCTTTTAACCAAAATTCACACTTGGAAAACTTTGCGTATAATTTCTCCTGTCGCAGTATCTCCAGAACTATCCTCAAATGCTCTGCATGCTCTTCTTCTGTTTTGGAATAGATCAGAATGTTGTCTATGAACACAATCACGAATTTATCCAAATACTTCTTAAATACTCGATTCATCAGATCCATGAAAGCTGCTGGTGCATTGGTTAATCCAAATGCCATCACTAGAAACTCATAATGCCCATATCTGGTTCTGAATGCGGTCTTCGGAATGTCTTCAGGCTTGATCTTTAGTTGATGATATCTGGATCTTAAATCTATTTTAGAAAACCATACAGCGCCTCTTAATTGGTCAAACAAATCATCGATCCTTTGCAACAGGTACTTGTTCTTAATAGTCAGCTTATTTAACTCTCGATAGTCAATACACAGTCGCATACTCCCGTCTTTCTTCTTGACAAACAGTACTGGTGCGCCCCATGGGGATACACTGGGTCTTATAACTCCTTTCTCTAGAAGATCTTGAAGCTGAGTTGCCAATTTTTTTCATCTCTACTGGTGTCATCCGATACGGAGCTTTAGAAACTGGTTCTGTTCCGGATGCTAGATCAATCACAAATTCAATTTCTCTATCGGGAGGTAATCCTGGTAGATCATCTAGAAAGACATCTGGAAACTTCTTGACAACTGGAATTGCTTCTAATGCTGGAACTGCTTTGCTAATGTCTACCACATGGGCCAAATATGCTTCACAATTCTGACGCAATAACTTCTTCACTTGAGTTATCGTTAAGAACTTCTTCTCTTGTTTATTTCCTCGAAATATCACCTTCTTCTTACTATCCAAGGTCTGAAGTCTTACTTTCCTATTCTTACAATCAATCTGAGCGTTATTTTCTGACAACCAATCCATTCCTAAAATAACATCAAATTCTCCCAACTTAAAAGGTATCAAGTTGGCATGGAAATGATGTCCTCCAATCTCAATATCACACCTCGGGCACACTCGATCGACGGAAACTTGATCCTTATTAGCTAATTCTATCATTAACGCTTGTTCTAACAACTTAACTTCACAATGCAGTTTATCGACAAAACTTTGAGAAATAAATGACCTTGTAGCTCCAGTATCAAATAGAACTTTAGCATCTACGGAGTTGACTGGAAGCATACCTGCAACCACGTCTGAACTCTGAACAACATCCTGCATAGTCATATTGAATGTTCTGGCTTTTGGTTGGTTCTTCACTGGTGCTCCTTCAATCCTTGGCACACCTTGAGATGATGGTCCTGCAATCCTTGGAACATTTACACTTTGTGCTTGCTCTTTGCAGTTGTTAGCATAATGTCCTGTCTTCCCACATCGGAAACACGTAACTTCTTGCATCTGATTGCGGCACTCATGTGCATGATGTCCCTTCATATTGCACTTGTAGCACAAAGAATTAGCTTTGCAAATCCCAGAATGTTTCCTGCCACAAAACTTGCAATCTGGCATTGGTGGACGATTGGGCCTCTGCTGATTTGAATTCTGAAAACGGTTGCCTTGTCCTCCATTTCCTGATTGTGGTCTCTTGAATCCCACATTCATATTACCCTGAAATCCTGGCCTTTTGTTGAAACGGCCCTAAAAATTACTTGACTGCTGACCTCCCTCTGAGGTTTCCATTTTCCTTTTCTTCCCATCCTTTCCTTTCTGAGACATATCACTCCTACTCTCAATCACCATTGCCTTCTGAACCACTGCCACATATGAAGTCAACTCAAACATGGCCACTCAGTTCTGAATCCAAAACTTTAATCCCTGTTCAAACCTTCTGGCTTTCTTTTCATCCGTATCAACCTGGTCTGGCACGAACCTTGCTAACTTAGTAAACTTAGCCTCGTACTCAGCCACGGTAAGATCACCCTGGGTCAGCTTCAAGAACTTAATCTCGGGAAATACTTCTCCAGGAACAACTCTGTGAATCTCTCCCAAGTTATAAACTCACCTCCTTCCAATGCTCGCGTGGATTCCCACCAATAGTTCGCCTCGCCCTTTAGAAAGTAACTTGCAAACTTGGTCTTCTGTGCAGTTCCTGCTCCGACTAATTCAAAAGCCTTTTCCATTTCCTTGAACCATGCATTGGCTTCCACAGGATCAGCACTTCCCTTGAACTCAGGTGGCTTCACTGCTTGAAACTGCTTAAAAGTCACTGCAGGTGGTGCTGCTGCTTGCTGTTGTTGTTGTTGTTGCTGCTGTTCTTGCTGCTGCGTAAGATGTAACATCTGCTGCTGTATCAGTCCCAACATCTGGATAATTGCTGGATCTGTACGGCTCTCGGTACGATCCTCTCCTGAATTATTCCTTCTCTTTGGTGCCATTATTCTGATAAGAAACAAGCAACATATATAATAATCTGTCAAGCATTGTGTCAAATATGTAGCAATTCTTTAGTATATCAAAATTCTCAAACATTATCTCTTTCCCAAAATATCATAAACTTGCTACCATATTAACACAAGCGACATGATTATCACATAATCCTGCTTATTATCTCAAGAATAATAACACAAAGAAAATTTACTCCGAATTATCCAAACCTTTTAAATCCTTGCTTGAAATCTCAAATAAACCAACAAAATAGCAGGGCAATGACACAAGGCCTAAGGCTAAACGCAAAATAGGAAACCTAAACAACTTAACTACCCCAACCAATTAACCTAAATTTAACCCTATAAAAGCTAAACTATACGCGCCTATCTTATGTGATCTTCCTATGACTCATTTATGACAATCCTAAGCCTGTTTCAGTGACCATAACATGTAGCTCTGATACCAACCTGTGACGCCCTCCAAACCCGGGGTCTAGATTTGGGGGTCACTAGCCAATAAACTATAATAAAATAATCACAGCGGAATAATATAATAAATATGACCCCTTGCATGCAACTGGATCGATCACAGGTTCTAGTATGGAACATGCACTAATACAAACCAACTGTTATTACAAACCATAAGTCTAATTAGTTTTACAACTTATTCAAATTTTATTACAAACCTTTATACTATTCAAGCGTCCAAACTGTCTACCTGGAAAACACACCAAACTAATTACAAGCACTCGACTTCTGATCAAACTTGGGACTCAAGCCTGCTCCGGCTTAGCTGAAAGATTAGAATAATAAACAAGTATGAGCGAAAAGATGCTCAGCAAGTAATATAGAGTTTGTAAGTTAACAACAATAACAATATCTGAATAAAAATCAGAAGCTGATATAAACTTTAAAGTTTAAGCGACAATTTAATAAAACACAATTATGCACTATGTTGTTCCTGATGATCAGTCATGAAACAACACCGGTATCCCGCAGCCATACCGTAAATATAGGTATCGATATCCCGCAGCCATACCGTACTTATTGGATATCCATGAAGAAGGCATATATTCGCCTAGCAAGATATTACACTTTCGTATAATAACTCACGCTGGACCGGTGCCTCGGTCTCTTATGCTAACCGATAAATAATTCACAAAACAATTTTGATTAAAGGAGTCGAATCAATGACATCCTTATCTATTCAACTCCCCATGTCATATGGTCCGGAGTTATCTCAATAACTGATGGCGAAATAACTAGAACAATTAGTTATTCGCTAATCTCAATTCAAAGTTTCACTGTATAGAGTATATCTGGATAGTATAGTTATTCACTATCTATCGAAGCAAAAGATCAGTTCTAGCAGAATGATTACTAGAAATAAAAGAATGTCAATAAATATAGGAGTATTGATATTCAATATGCTATCAGAGTATTTATAAACAGTTCCTATATTTGAGTATGTAAAACAATAAGCTATTCTGAATTTAGAATAGGGAAGAATACTTGCATAATATAGTTCGAAATGAACATCACTTGAACGATAAGTGAAGTTAGGGTTACTTGCCTGGTATGCTCAATAACTTTTCACTAAAACCCTGGCTTATAGCTGCTGGCTACTATCTCCGTCTAACCCTTGATCGCACTCCTTGCTACTTGATTTTATAAACAAAAGAACTATCTTAATTGACAGAACCAAACCCAATCGACGTAACTATACGTCTTGACATCTACCCGATCATTTATAACTAAACATGGCATTTTAAAATTGTAAACAGATATCATGCATATCATATAACACATAATCATGGTATTTGTATAACACGTAATCACATATTTCATGTAACACATAAGTCAAATTATTCAAAGATACGTCTCAGTGTGTTCAGAATGAAAATCAGTTCAATATTAGCATTTATCGATCAAATACCGACTCAAACTGATACACAAATCAAATGACATTGCAATACAAAAGAAATTAGGTCTGAAAAGTATTTTTATTGGATGCGCAATATTTTTCTGAGTCTGTACGCGTTCGTTTCGTATTAAACGGACGAACGGTTTATTTATTATGAATAAAATAAGAAATAAATAGATTTAAATCAATTAATAATAATATTAATTAATTTTTAAATACCAAAATATAATTTTTAAAACCTAAAAATAATTTTTAGGAATTATTTGAATTAATTATAAATAATTTATATTTATTTATATATTTATAAATAAAATTAATTGATTAATTGATTTTTAATCAATTAATTAAATTTATAAATAATTAACTAAAATGAATTATAAATAATTAAATCAAATTGTATTTTTTAAAATAATTAAAGAAAATAATTTTAGGAATTTAAAATAATTAAGAAAATAATTTTTAGAATTAAAAATAATAAGTAAATGATTTTTAAATATAAATTAAATGATTTTTGTAATTTAGAAAATGATTTTTAAATAAATCATAAAAAGTAAATGTAGAAACAGATTACAGAAATGGGATTTGGGAAATAATGGATCAAAAATGGGTTATAATTAAAACCCAACCGGGTCGAGGAGGAAGATTCCCGGGTCGGGTTGAAGCCGACCGGTTTCTGGACGAACCCAGATTCCGGCTGCGTCCCCGCACCTCCGGCGAACCCCCCGTGCCAACAACCAGGTACATGTAGCCTCAATTCGTTCCACTAATCGATCCCTCTCACTCCTGCGGGTTGATTTCTTTCGCAACTAGCAGATTGTCAAGCCCGGAACTCGTTCGCCGGCGACCATTAAAGCCGGCGAGAGTCCGAAGCTTTTCCGGCGAAAATCATTCTCAACAATTTACTCAACCAAAAATCACGTTACAGGTATCAAAATAAAGCTTGGGATTACCACAATCATTACCAAGAATCATTAACAACAATCCTTTACCCAAAACTC
Organism: Apium graveolens; assembly: GCF_009905375.1. Taxonomy (NCBI): domain Eukaryota; kingdom Viridiplantae; phylum Streptophyta; class Magnoliopsida; order Apiales; family Apiaceae; genus Apium; species Apium graveolens. The sequence goes on from NC_133650.1 coordinate 108,517,921, forward strand.
TACGAAATCGAATCGAAAAAAAAACATAAACACAAGAACTCAGGTTTAGCTAAATCCTAATCAAAAACATACAAATCATATATGAAAATGAACCTTGAAACACCAGGAACAACAATCAAGCAACCAAAACATCAAGCAATCCCTTAATAATCAAAAACGAATTCTCAAGAATAAGAACACCAAAAATTCGATTTTTATAAATGTTATACCTCAGTTCAAGATGTTGGTATCAATGGAAAGCTCTCGTCGAGAGGAAGATTTTGGTTAATAACACGTCTGATTTGGTTTCCAGAATCGATCAAAAATCACGATTGAAGTTAAGGAAGAAATTCTCACCCCCAAAGTTCTTCTTGGTGTTTATGAATTTTCTGAATTTGTATAAAAAAAATAAAAAAAATGAATAAATAAAATCAGTTTCAGGTATTTACATAAATCTGATATTATATCCCCAAAATAAATTAAGGATGTTTTTATCCCTTAATTATAATAATTAGGGCCTCAAAATAATAATTACGGGGAATAATTTTAAAAATGATAAATTACAAAATTAATGTAAAAATTCCCCGAAAATTGCGAATAATTCAAAAATACAAAAATAGAGGGTATTTGAAATACGAATAATTTTATAAAAATAAAAACATCGATTTTGTGGGGGTTTTCGTCCCGGTGGGGTCCCAGTTCGTTGATTTTTGAAAAACGGAAACAATCCCTAAATTACCAGAAAATCCCGATAACACATAAAATACATTCAAACACACATAAAATCAAATAAAACAGGTATCTTAATAAAGACACTAATAATTACGCGTCATGATTGCAGATAAGTTCATATAATTGCAATTTAAACATATTTTAATCAATCGAAAAATTTTTCTGGCCCGCTGAGAAACATACATAACAGTTATAACATCTCATATCATAGCAATAATTACTTTAAATTTATAAAACACACAATATTTATTTATTTAACATATAATATTCACATAATTTTCCCGGATATTACAGAAACTCTTTTGCAATTTTATTTGCTTCATGTCATATGTATGTCCAGTTCAGGAGTGTTCTCCATGAATCATGAATGGTGATTATGTTGCCTCTCTAGAAGATTTTGATACGGCAGGTATGCACTCCGTATGATTAGTTATTAAGATTCCAAGGAAAACAAATGACTACAGTAGGTCAGCGGTGGACCATAGTAATGCAACAATGATTCTGCGAATAATGCGCTGATTACAATTGCGAGAGTTGTATTGGAATGGATGTTGAGATTGAGTACAACTAATCGGGTCATGGTGATGTATAAGTTATTAATGATAGACCAACTAAGCTGAACATTTACCTATGATATATTTATTCCTTCTTATCGATAAAGAGTAATATTACTATACGAAGAAGGTTACGGTGCAAGCATAGAATTCTAGTGACGATAATGTCTAGAATGAAATCCCAGGTTCGATTTTCGATGTTGAGGGGGTTTCAAAGGTGATTGTGTATAAGCTCGAGCAAGAGCATGGGTTCATAGAATGATGGAAGGAATAGTAAATATTCAGGCACGTGAATTGCGATGCAATAATACTTGATGTTGAGATATATACATATATAAGTTTATTCTCCTGTGATAAACCTCTATAGTTCACAGGTAGACTCCAAGCCAGATGTTTTGTGGCAATATTTTTGTATAATTCTCTTAAAATCTTTCTTCTCTCTTCTTTTCATTTTCGTGTAAACAGAGAAGAATAACCCTTCCAGAAGGGGGGTATTGTCGAATGACTATCTATCTGTGTGATAGAAGCCTAGTAGGATACCACATGTTGTTTAATTGCTTGTCAAGTACTGAAGGTTGGCCACCTTCTGTACTAACTATACAACAGAACAAGTGTTCATGATCATAGTGATCTCTCAATAAATTCCTTTACTTCTATATGATTGATCAATCTTCCAAAGATAGAAGCATCTAGAAAAGGAGTACTGTAAGTGTGTTGTCTTCGAAATCAAAATGTATTCCTGGTACTAAGGTCGACGAAATAAATAGAAGGATATAGAACGCTAGAGAGTAATAATATAGCCAGAATGGTATTATGAACGAAAGATAGTAACACTTATGAACAAGAAAAGAAGGGGTATTGAGAAGCAAAAGCTATAGTGCTAGAAGCTATGATGAGAGTCTGTACAATATAATTGAAAGAATTTGGAATGATCATTTATCGCGGATTGAGTTTTCTTACGATAATAGATCATATGTCATTATCGAGATGTCGCCTTATGAGATCCTTGAGGGAAGACAATGCCGATCTCCCTTATGTTAGGATGAAGTTGTAGAGCGCAAGATGCTTAGACCAGCAGTAATCCAAAGGACCAAGGATATAATAGATCTAATCAGAGGACGACTGGAAGTAGCCCAAGTTGGACATAAGAAGTATGCTGATTTGACAACGAAATGACAAGGAGTATGAAATAGGGGACCTAGTGTTGTGAAAGGTATCCCCTTGGAAAGCCTTGAAAAGGATTGATGAGGTTTAGAAAGAAAGGAAAGCTAAGTCCACAATTTATTGGACCCTTGGAGATATTAAGACGTATTGGGAAGTTAGCATATGAGCTAGCCCTACCCCCGAACCTGTAGAAAGTTCATAACGTGTTCCACGTATCAATGTTAAGGAAGTGTAATCCGGATGCCAAACAAATAGGGGCATATGAGCGCATAGACATGCAACCAGACGTAATCAATATGGAGCAACCAGACGTGTTCTATGGATTGTGATTATTAGTAGTTTGGTTTGATTTGGAAGTGTTTTGGTAATTGAAGCTTGATTATAGTTCATAGGTCTTGATTATGGTTGTTTGAGTTGAAAAAACTTGGAGGTTATGGACTGATGTGGTATAGTTTAGGTGAAGTTTTGTTGTATTGATGGTTATGAGTTGGTTGGTGGATAATTGGAGTAGTTTAAACATTTGTAATCGCGTAAACATAATTGTCGTAATGCCCGTTTTTATTCAACTGCTTATTCTTAGTGTTCAGGATAGAAAACTCAACAACCAATCTGTAACGTTGCCATGTTTAGCTAGAGCGTATCGTAAGCTTCATTTTGATATGTGGTTTGCTTGGTTCCGATGTACGGTTTAGGAGAAACGACCGTTTTAAGTAACGGCATTTCGCGAACGAACCTTTACCCCTCACTTTACTTTGAGACCTCGTTTAAGGCCCTTAAAAGACTAATTGTATTACGAAACAATTATGTAAGGTGGGTTAGGCAGTTGTAGAGTGTTTACGAAAGAGTCTCCTTGAAATTCGTGACGGTTAATTTATTAAAATTGGTGGAGCTGAGGGTACGCAATTGATTAATGCAAATCGGTAAGAGACCGTAAGCGACCGTTTGGGTATGAATGAGTTTTGACTAGTTTCTTAAGTGACCGTGGTCTAATTCCGGATTATGTTGTTATTCATAGGTTACCGGACCCACTCTAAGCTTAAGTCTATCCCGGAACACTCAGGCAAGTTTTCTACCCGTTATAATGTTGTTGTGATGTATATAATTGTTTGTGCATTATCTTGTGATAAGTGCATGGTTGTTATTAGCAAGTCTTGCAATATATTGGAGCATGTTGTTATGATATAAATATGCATGCCTGTTTTGGAATCTTGATATCTCATTGTTGATTCAATTGATTATAAACTGCATAATGCCTGTACTAGAGATAAGTAGTACTTCCGTATACCCTTAGTATACGGGACCTTGAACATTTTTCTAAACCCGGAGGTGATGTTCCCAATTATATTATATATATATAGTTTTCAAAACTATTAACGAATAATGTTTATTCAATAGTTTTATATTATAAATGAATATTATTGTGAATATTCATTCGAGGACTTATGACTCCGCTTATTTATTTAATGAATACTATTTTGAATATTCATTCGAGGACTTATGACTCTGCTTATTTTATTAAATAATAATCTTTATTTTATTAAAGAATAATGTTTCGATATTTTCCAAGTATTCAGAAAACGATTGATACGATCAAATCATTCTTACTTTAAATATTTCCAGAGATTATTTTCAAACTTTATCAAAACTATTTTTGGAAAGTTAGAGCGGATCCCAAAACTCGTTTTCAAATTTAAGATCATCCTTTCAAAGGGGATTTAAATACTCGCTCAAAAATCTGAGGGATCCGGCTCCGTGATATATTTTTATATTCGCAACAAGGTTGCTGTTTTGATAAAAGAGTTTTTGATTACTTACCCAACACTCGGGAAGAAAAATTCTTGGAATAAGTTAATCCATTAACAGGCATCGTCTGGGAAATATCGGTGAGTTTTCCTTTCCAACTAGATACAACTTCTTGGTAGAGCCGTATCAACAAGTTTCTACTTGGGAAAAGGGGGGATGTTTCAGAGTCATGGATTTCATCTGAACTAGGAGTGGCGTAAGTGGTCTAGTGGCACCGACCCAGCCTTATTATATTGGCCAAAATAGCCCAGAAGTTCCGCTAAGACGGTCCATTCCTTAGGAGTCCAGTGTTCGGTTGATAAGTAAATCCGACTGTTCTCCTCTACATGTAGAAAATGGTGGGGTTGCACTACTGTGACTGATCATCGTGAGTAGTCTTTCTGGCACGGAAAACTCCTGTAATGAGTTCATCATCCAGTTTGAATATTTCTACAACACTACCCAGAGCACTTCGATAGAAAGGCTATGGTTGGGCGATTGTTGAGTATTGGCAGGATCGAGTTTTCAAAATGATGTTTTCATCAAATGAAGTATCTCATAACTTCATTTCATTTTGATGATATTTTAGAGATTGATTCTATACAAGTTTTATCTTGTAACTTCATCTGTGGGATGAACTATTTATACCTTGAACGGTGGTAGTTCAAGTAGTATTCAAAAAAGATATAAGTATATTGGAGTATCATGTAACTTCGTCTTTTCAACTTATATCTAGTAAATGATTATCTTATGCATGACAAAGATTTTCAAAAAAATGTTGAGACAAGGTTAGATATATAAGATCACCTTGCAACGATATCTTTATACAATTATAAATTGGAACTATGTGTATATTATACATGTCAAAGAATTTCAGAGATTTTGAGAAGTATATATGTATACATATATACTGAATATTTTGTGACTTTGTCGCATTAAGATATCAAACTTGGTTCATTTTTGCTTGACCAAGACTTTCATGATTACTATGAAGATGCTCATATATTGTTAATTATTATACATATTATTTCGGTGGGCTTGTTGCTCACCCTTGCTTTCTTCTTTCATCACACAACAACAGATAGACAAGATAAACAGGACCAAGCTACCAATTTGCGAGCGGATAGGAAATGTTCCGCAGTTTCCTGTAGGCGTTGATGCCGCTGTAGCCGAGGTAGGAACTACCACTAAGCTAGGCTTTCAACTATTGATGTACCAGACTTATGTATATTTATGAATTGTAATAATGGCAAAGAATCTGTAAATTTATTCAGAAACCCTTTTTAGGTGTAATGACTTATAATTGTGGAATAAAATGACTTGTGTTATATATTTTTTATTATTCATCTCTGAGACTATAACTTGTGGTGTGTGTATGTTGTGGGGTCAAAGTACGCAGTTGTTGGTTGTTTATTAAGATTGAGTGTTATTAAGGGAAATGGAACTCGTGACAACCCGGATCCTCGACCCCGAATTTGGGGGTGTTATATTTGATCTGCTTTCCTTTCTGGCAGGCATCACATAATCCATCCTTAGTAAACTCTACTTGAGGAATACCTCTATCTAGTTCTTTCTTGACAAGCTCATTCATGGTCTTGAAGTTTAGATGGGACAGCTTCTTGTGCCATTGCCAACTTTCATCTTGACTTGCTTTACTGAGAAGACAAGTGACAGATTCTGCATTAGATGAGTTGAAGTCAACTAGATACACTTTCCTTTTCTCACTCCAGTGAGAACCACTTTGTTGCTCATTTTGTTTATCATAACGCAGGCTTCTGAATTGAAGGGTACTGAGTTGCCCTTATCACAAAGCAGACTGATACTCAACAAATTATGCTTGAGACCATCCACTAGGGCAACCTCTTCAATGATGATGTTGTCTTTTGAAATCAAGCCATATCCCACAGTATAACCCTTACTGTCATTTCCAAAAGTAATACTTGGGCCAGCTCTTTCCTTGAACTCGGTGAGCAGGGTAGAATCTCCAGTCATGTGCCTTGAGCAACCACTATCCAGATACCAAAGATTCTTTCTGTTTCCCTGCACACAACAAAATCAAATCAAGTTGATTTTGGTACCCAAGTTTCCTTGGGTCCTGCCTTGTTAGCTTTCTTATTTGGTTTCTTAGGTTTGATCTCATTTGACTTGGGGATTTCTGAATCATCCTTAGTCATTTGAGTTGGACCTTTGAAACCAGTCATTAGAACAGAATTATCATGCATATTTTGATTTACAGGAAAAGGCATGATATTAGCAAACATGTTATTCCAGTAAGGCATGCTAAATGGCATTTGAGGCATACTAAATGCAACATAATAAGGATTAGCTGCAAATGGCAAATTAGAAAATTGTGCATTCATATTCTGAGCAGACATAGCATTCATAGGCATGGTAGGCATGGCAGTCATGTTGGGAAAAGAAGAGGGTGCAAATATAGGAGTAGGCATGGCAAGTTTGCAATTTACAGAAAAATGATCAACACTGCCACACTTAACACAGATTTTTCTTGGAGCATATTTATCAGGTGTGTAGTTGTTATGTTTGTTAATTCCTACTTTCCCATTTCTATTAATTTTCTTTTTAGCTTCTGTTATAACCTCAATCTTTTCTAATCTGTCATTCAATTGCTTGATGGAAAGATGACCAACAATAACTTTCTTTTCCTTCCTGACTTGACTTGATTCTCCTGGAATAAAGTTCTTAAAAATTGAGCCATATTTCTCATTCAACTTAGCTAGCTTATCTTTGCTAACTGGTTTACTCACAGCCAACGGATGTGGCTCCTTGTCACTCGACGGATAATCCTTCTGATTATCCGACGGATGATTTTCATCATCCGTCGAGTCCACATCTGTCAACAATACTTCAACCAAATTGGACTCAAGCTTTTCTTTACTCTTCTTCCAGGCTGCATCACAAAAAGACTCAATACCTTGAACTTTACTGATTTGAGCATGGACATCTGTGGAAGATTTCCATGCTTTAATCACCTCCTGTTCTCGTTCAAGCTGCTTCTTTAAATTCTCTTCTTTCTTCAAGGATTCAGTTAATTCATCTCTAGCAATCTTACACTCAATTCTCAATTTTTCAAATTCAATAGACTGAGACTCTAGCACTGTAGCACATTATTCCTCTCACTTAAAACAAATTGTTTCTTTAATTTTAGCATTTTCCTTAGTGAGGGACTTAACTGTAACATGCAAGTGATATAATTCTGTGGACATGTCATTTATGTCATCATTACACTCAGCTTTAGATAAATGTGCTAGGTTAGTGGTGATTACCTGATTACTTGAAGAACTTGTTTCTGTTTCAACAGACTTGGCCATTAGGGCTAGATTGACATAGTTTATTTCTTTATCTTCATCCAAACCATCTGCAGCCCAGTCATTCTCCTGTGTGATGAAAACCCTTTCCTTTTGTTTGAGCAACTCAAAGTATTTCTGTTTATAATCAACAGGCTCAAACTTCTTCATGCTGGAATCAGACTTTCTATATTCACTTGTAAAATGCCCTGCCAAACCACATTTGAATTTGGATTTATCCACCATATTTCTACTTGCTTGGCTGCTCCAAAATTCTTTTTGAATTTGAGTTTGGAAAATCTTCTGGATAGGAATGCTAGATGTTCATCAATATCATCCATGTCATTTTGGCTCAAGTGATCTTCATTTTCAGCTACCAGCCCTTTACCCTTGCTTTCACAGACCTTTGATGTAGACTCAACAGTACTACCTTCATCCCTTTCTCCTTTTCTAACTCAGCAACTAGTGCTATGGACCCTCCTTTATTCCTTCCTTTCTCCATCCTCTCATCTTGCTCTATTTCAAGCTCATAAGTTTTTAGGATGCCATACAGTCTCTCCAAGGTGAACTCCTTGTATTCCTGAGAATTTCTCAATGAAACTGTCATTGGCTTCCACTCTTTTGGAAGAGATCTAAGGAACTTGAGGTTAGAGTCTTTTGTTTGATAGACTCTTCCATGCAACTTCAGAGCATTTAGTAGCTTTTGAAATCTACTAAAAATATCAGTGAGAGACTCACTTTCTTCACAGTGGAAATGCTCATATTGCTGAATCAGTAGCTGCATCTTGTTTTCCCTTACTTGCTCAGTACCATCACAGATAATTTAGATTGTGTCCCAGACCTCTTTGGCTGTTTTACAGTTAATGATGTTATCAAACATATCACCATCAACTCCATTGAACAATATGTTCATGGCCTTCTTATCTTTCTTGACTTGCTCAATATCAGGATCTGACCATTCATGCCTAGGTTTGGGAACAGATGGTTCATTTCCAGTTGCAGCTCTCATTGGTACATGAGGACCTCTCTCTATGCAATCTACATAGGCCTCATCTTGAGAAAGAAGATGGAGGTGCATCTTCACCTTCCAGTGGTGATAATTGTCTTTATCCAGAAAAGGAATTTTGACTCCAACATCCTTCTTGTTCATCTTGCTATTTGTTGTGATCTTTACACTCTTTGTACTTCAAGAGCTTGCTCTGATACCAATTATTATTCCCTAACAATACAACAAGAATTACAGAAGGGGGGTTAAATGTAATTCTGGCTACTTTTTCAGATTTTAAAAACTGTTCTAACTAAATATATATAAGTGTTTGATTTGCAGAGTGCGGAATGAAAGAATTATATAAATCAAAACACAAAGTAATAAAAATACAAGCTTTTAAAACTTTCTGGTGGATTTGAATGTATCCACCAGATATATATATATATATCAGTTTGAGAACTCTGTGTAGCTCAAAATGGCTCACAGCTTCTTTACAAATAGAACAAACAAACTACAGAGAAATTCTTGACAAGTACAACTTTCTCTATCTCTCTTTAAAATGTGTTTGCTTAGTTTTTTGTTCTACTAGCTACACTTGGTTTATATATCACCAAGTTTACATGACAATAAGACAAGATAATAAAATAAACATATCTAGTCTAACTCCATGATACTTCACTACTCTATTCCAGCATCTTTGAATATCTTCACAATTCCATGGAAATGGTAATGCTTCGTTGTTCTCAAATTCCTGCTTAACAGGCTGCCACATTCTTTTTACAAACACCTAATGCATGTGGCTGTGTTGTCACTGTCAACAGATATTTGAATTTGATCATCCATCAGGTACATTTTTGTAATCCGTCGGGTAGCTTTGTTGATCATCTGTCGGGTAGCTATTTGTCACTTGACTCCATTTCACTTATGCAGAATTACAAGACATCTCATATTTACAATTAATCAACCAATTCTGCATATCCACTAGTAGTCAACATGACTCAATTATTCCAACAGAATCTACACAAAGTTGTTTGCATAAATGTGCTATAATACTTATTATTACATAAGCTACCCACCTGGTGGATGTCAAATTATCATCTGTCGGGACTATAATAAATCATCCGTCGGGACTATATTTGATTACCCATCGAGTGCTACAAAATTCACTAAGTTAAATCTACTATGCTGTTTTATTTAATTTATCATCAAGTTCACAACATATTCCTAACAATGAATATTTTTGAGTTGATCATTTCTATTCCCAAGTTCGTAATTCATAGCAGTTTTTGTCGCGTAAATCACTTTTACTAAAACGGTCATAATGTTTGATCCGTAATTCAGAATCAAGCGATTCAAGTGCCTAAACGATCCTTGTAACATTGTCTATCATAAGCAAGTGTTACTTTTCAAGAAACTATAGTTTATACAATCGGGACTTTCTGCAGAAACTTAATATTGAGTTTTGTTCGTTTTAGCGAGATTTCGATTACGATCCGAGTTTCGTTTACGTCTTAAATCTCTATACTACCACCAAAAATCATCAAATCATCATCCCAACACTAACTCCTCTCAAGAACATCATGTTCTTGAGGCAACAATCATCAACCTTAGAACTAATTAACTAAACATCAGGATTACAACAATTCAACCATTAAAACTAAGTTTATAACTAGGTTTTCAAAGATTCTTGAACTTAAACCTTAAATACAGATTGGTCAAAGATTTATACCTTTCTTGAAAGATTGAGATGTGTTATTGATGATGGTGAAGTCTTGGGAATGCTTGGTAGGGTTTTTGGAACCTAGATCAACCATGAAAATCAAGAAATTAAGGAAAAGTTACTATTCATACTATTCATTATCACTCTTCTTGAATTTATTTCACCCATCAAACCTCAATGAAATGAGCTCAAAAATTAATCTTACCTTATTTTAGGATGTATGAATCTTGGGAATTAATGGTGGATTTTTTCCATGGCTAAAACTTGGGGTTTTGAATTTGATTTTCTTTTTTTTTCTTGAAGAAGCCGAGTAGATGAAGAATGGGGGGGGGGAGAGAGAGAGAGAGAGAGAGAGAGAGAGAGAGAGATTTCTTGCTTTTTTGAATGCTTCTCTTGGAAGATTTTGTTGTATGATTTGTATATATTCTAAATACTAGTAAATTTATGCATATCCTAGTACATATCTTGTTAGCTTCCTAGGCTTCCATGCTAATCTATTTAGTTTAGGTTTTAGTCTTACTATTCCTAGCTTGTAGGTCATCATGCAATCTAGTTTATCTTACTATTTGATAACCTAACCATGGTTAGTTTCTTACCATAGTTAGTTAGGTTAGTCATCTTGGTTCGATACGTTTATTTATTCATTTACGCGTTCGGTCGGTCGCTTATTCTTTTTCGTAATAAATTCTCCAAAATGGTTCGCGGTGTAAATCCTTTCGTATACGTTCTTTATGTTTTGAAGTATCGTTCTTGGATTTGAATTAGTAGGATTTTAAATTTGTAATTATATTGTGATTCGCGTAATCCTTGATGGTTCGTAGATACGGTCATTTTTCAAAGTTCATTTTCTTCGAAAACTAATAGCGTTTACATACACTCATTTGGTACGTATAATCACAATATCAATTCGAAATCTTAAATTTAAAACTCGTATATGGTGTGGTCGCAAAAGTTTTTATTAAACCGCAACGTTACTATTCATAAAGGTCTTTTATCGATATCAAAAATTTGGGTTCTTACAGTGTTCCCCCTTAAAAGGATTCCGTCCCGGAATCAGTTTAGAAACAGGCGGGGATACGCTTCTCACATGACAACCTTGCGTTCTCACGTTGACTTCATAGTATTCGATCTCTTCATAAAATTTCCACTCCTCCATCAAATATATTTCAGAGTACTCGTTCTTGTAGACCTATGATCCCTATACGCTGCTCCACATATGCTAAGTTTGGCTGCAAGTTTATTAACTCATTTTCAATCATATGTCAGGCGTTATCGGTTAAATTTCCTAACATCGATTTGTGGTACTCGTTCTAAACTTGGCGACTATTCCACGATGGTGCAAATTTATAAGCAAAATCTCTTAGTCCTTTAAAGATTTCAACTGGTCCAATAAACCTTGGGTTCAACATTTCCTTACATTTCGAATCATCACTCCTTCCCCGGGAGGCACTTTCAACAATACTTGGTCCGTTACTTCGTACTTTCTCTCTTTATAGTTCTGGTTCGTATATCTTTATTATTCATCATGGGATGCCACTAGTCGGGTCCTGATAAGTTCTAGGAATTTCTTTGGTCTATCGACTCAATTATGGTCCAAGTATCCTCCGCTTACCAACTTCTTCCGTACCTAAGGGAGAACGATTCTTTCTTCTGTACAAAGCTTTGTAGCCATTCCAATGCCCGCATGATAACTCGTTATTGTCGGTAATTCGATTAACGTTAACTGCTCACTTCATTTCCCTTAAAAATCTATATTATGGATGATTAGAGCATCTTCTAGTGTTTAGAATCATCCTTTAACTTATTCGTTTCCCCTCCATTGCTCCTACTAGTGCTAGAGTTTCGTTCCTTAACATTTTCCCATTTTGGCGCATTATCTCTATCGATTATATGTAAAAAGTTCTCTTTGCATTTTTACACACTTGTATCCTATTACACATTTAGCGTCAGATTTAACATTTCTTCCCGTAGTAACGTAAGGCACGCCGGGTCCTGTTGCCATCTTGAAGGAAGCACCATTTCATACGCAATTGATTGATACGGTTTAGAGTCGTGGAACGCTCAGCTTCCGCTATCGATCAAACTTCTTTAATCATTCCTCGTATAATATTTATAGTACTACGATACCTTCCGGGTCGTATTCATTATTCTCGCTAGCGCATTAGACATATTTGCATTTATTGGGAACAACTACTAGTGGCCTTTAAAGGGCGTATATGATCTTCCTTGCCTTCAGTCAGCTCTAACTATAACATCTTTCATTCTTCCACGTTGTCCTTCGTAAGGGATATCAGCGGTTATTTTCCTCAGGCTAGCGTGGTAAGTATATCTACACAAATTTTTCGGCAACGATAAACGATTCTTCTAACTGTTCCAAATAAAAGGCAGGCCGCTAGACGTATCTTCAACGGTCTGGATAGTTCTCTCACCCTTCTTATCGATTTGAGAATTTTAAGTCGTGCCTTTGTTCGTCCTTTCTCGTAAAATATCTTGGTAAATAATCCAGTTGTAAAATTAATTCTTGGGTCCTTGCGTGGCGCGATATTACGGGGTATCTCTATCACCAATTATCTCTTCCGCGTTCATAACAATTTTATAGAGCGGATATCTATCAGTTGTATAATAAAATAAGCGGTATTATTTAACCCATTACTCAAAATCCTCAAATAGCATGATGGCTTACTTAGTTCCTAATAATCCTCCTTCAAAATTTAATAAACTCTTACTCTCATTTGGGTCATTTACAAACCGCAATCGTCAAAATTTTAATCCTCGCCTTTTCATTTTCACTTTCAACCATGTTGAGTACTTACTTTTCCTAATCAATGACATATCTTTCATATTTGGTCATGACTAATATCCTTTTACGTTTTTAGGCATCTTTAAGTCTTCATGTTAAGTAATAAAGGGTTCTCTTCATGTGATCCTTCTCATCAATTGTTCTGAGAGTTGTCATCCTCAATATATCTTTTCCAACTTAAAGTGTCGGCCACCACATTGGCCTTTCCTTGATGATAATAGATTTCTCAATCATAGCCCTTGATCAATTTGACTATAGCCACTATCTCGTGTTCAGTGTAAGAAAAAAAATTCCAAAATTTCCTCATAAGTAAACTCTTTGTCCCTTTCAATACGAACCTTATCGCAATTATTCTAGATCATTATTAGGACGCCTTATATCACGGTCCTTAAGCTGCGTAGATGTATCATTACATTTCACACAAAATCCTATTTTTATCATCGAGTATTTCTAACAAGAGGTTATTACTAATCTTACCTTCACTTTTTGAAAATCTTATTCCTCGAATTCATACATGCTTGGTCTTTTCCGAATTCATTAGTACCTATCCCGATAATGTTTCATAGAAGCGTACCTCACTAATCACGTTGTATCTATATTATCGTCCTTCTATAACCATGTTAAAGATCCTTATGATAATAACTAAATATGGTATTTCCTTTTTAAAATAACTTACTCATCACGATGCTCCGATTGTACCATCTTAGCACTGAGTCTTCAATCTCATAATACAACAATTGGTTCTCAACTATACCTCTCTTTGTTCGGAAGGCAATCAGCCTTGAAAAAATGATTTTCATGATATCGATGCAATTTAGGCAATCTTAACAAGATTTCAAAATCTAATATCTGAAGAAATAATGAGCTCTGAATAAAAGAGTCGCAACACTCAAAAGATTTATAACTTGGAAGAAAGAATACAACAAGAATTATCCTTCCATGTCCTTAAAATTTTAAATTATGATATTATAGAGAATATCCCTTGAAAGCAATGATTCTTGAATAATAACATCATACGAATGATACTTGTAAGATTTCCCCATTGAAAGAATACTTTTTCTTTTTGAATAATGAAAGAAATTTCGAATAACATTCTCAACCAAAAGTTAACCATCGAGGTTTCAAAGAGATGCTATTTTGAAAGAAGGAATTTTATTCAATGATTAACAAACAAGGAAGTATATTATTCTTCAATAACTTTATGATTTTAATTGGATATTCGTTATATAAACGAAAGACTAGAATATTTCATGAACAAAATATTTCATAAAACTGAATATGAATTCTCGTTTGAGTGGGTGACCTAGTTAGGTATCAATTAAATCATTCTTTAAAAATTTCATCAACGATTAATCTTGCATATATAATGCATTGTTAAAAAAAATCGATTGGAAGTGGAACTAAAAAAATAATAATAGCCCATATCAAGCAATATTATCCACCGGCTAAGAAAATGGCCAGCTCAATCGGTTTGGCCCATAACAACTAGCTAGAACGATTATCTAGGCTTTCATTGTATTAATTAAAATTTTGACTTGTTAGGACATTAACTAGTCGTTCATGAGAACATATACAACTAAGCATATTTCAGTTTGTTCGTGTTTGTAATTCCATATTTCAGCTAGTGTAATATTCGGAATATATCGTGTAATTATTTTTGCTATTAAATAATTATTATGTGTGTTCAGTATCTATTCTGTGAGTTAATTGTTAAGTGTTATCTGTACTTGGATATTCAAAAATAATATTAATTGAGTATTTTAATTTTTATATGTCCAAAATAAAATATAAATAATTGTCATATCTTCCTAATTATTTTTATGTTGATTTATGGATTTATAAGGATCATATGAAATTTATAAAATCTTTTTCCGGGTAATTAAAATCTATTTTATAAAAACGGGAACCAACCGACGTCACCCGTTGTTACGTTTTTGGAACCCGAAACTCTTCCGAGAACTCCTTCCTAACCTAATTGTAATATTCCGAGCATATTCCATGTTTCGACTTTTTCGATCCGGTGTACGGTTTGTCTTGCGCGGGTCCCGGCGCAACATTTTCGATACAATATTCGTTTAGGTAAATCAATAAAACCCGTATTTTCGATAAACGGGAGCTTTTTATTAAACTATCCCAATTATCACTTCGTAGTACGTGTAACTAGGCGCTGAGACCAAGACCGCAGTACAAATTATACCGATTTGGATAATTATCCCGAAAACCGATACCGTTTGGATCAGTTTTTACAAATAAACGTACCGTTTTATATCCGGAATGATCCAACGGGATACTAATTTTCTGTAAATATAAATAGCCTTTTTCCGTATTTTATTTCGTATCAAAATCATTTGCAGACAGATAAATATATAATTTTACAGAGAAAAATCCTATATTCATAAACTGTTTCAAGAATCAAACCAACTTTTGAAAGTGTTATTGATCTTTGTTTGAAAAGCTCGAGTACTGGATTTGAAGGTCTTGAGAAGCTCTATCAGAATCTGTAATCCATACACCTGCAGAATCAAAGATTTAATTTCTAAAAATTTAATTATTTTCGAATTTATTTTATTAAAAATATGAATTTTTGTTCGGATGATTGTTTGTATGATTTGATGATTGCATGTTGTAGAGCTTGTTTTCCTGATGATTTTGGTATATTATACGTCTGATTTGGAGTTCAATAACATGTTCAAATTTGAGTTTGATTTTCGAATTTCAAAATTAGGGTTTATAACCCGTATGAATGTTCTTAATTGAAATTTGGGGGTTTCTTATTCTGTAATAGATTGATGTTGTGATATAGTGGGTTGTGTTCTCTGTGAAATTTGCAATCCAGTCGTATAAGTTTCATGAATCACCGAGGTCTGTAGAGAAGGGAATTGTATTTTGAATATTTCCGAAGTTCGCCGGAAACTGGCAAACTTCACGGCCAAATTTCGGCCAACTCAGAGATGATAAGAACGATTTGTTGGCTTGATTGTGTTCCTGGTAAAGTATAGATGTGATCTGGAGGTGTTGGTGGGGTGAGGACACCGGGAACGTGTTCTCCGGCCACCCCGACGTTTTCCGGCGACTGGACTGTAATATTTGCAGTTTGGTCCCTGAACTTTTGGGGACGATACAGTTAGGTCCCTGAAGTTTCCAGACTTTGTAAATTTAGGATTCCTGTTTATAAAATGTTTAAAAATCATATTTCCTATTTATTTTTATTATAAAAATTCATTCTTAATTTCTGAAAATTCTAAAAATTATTATTTTAATTCCGAAAATTATTTTTAATTCACAAATAAATCTGAATTAATTAGTTAATTAATTTTAGTTAATTTTTAATTGATTAATTGGTCAATTAATTCAAAAATTAATTGATTAATTGATTTAATTAATTATTAATTGATTTTAATTAATTATTTAATTAGATTTAATTATTTAAAAATGATTTAAAAATTCCGAAAAATAGTTTCGAGCTTTAAAATATTATTTTAAATTATTTCCAAGGCTCGATAATTATTCTAAAATTATTTCGGAGCCAGAATTGGCCAACCGAACCCTGTTTATTAACCCGAAATTGATCCAACGACCCGTTTTAATTCCGAAAAATGTTTTAAAAATCATTTTAAATACCAGAAAGCCTATTTATGACCCGAAATGTCTTTATAAATGATATGTCATTGATTATGTGACGTATTATGTGTTATATGTGATATGTTGGTTGACTGTCGGTTTATATATTCGATGTTTACTGATTATTGCGTAACTTTCAATCCGTTAATCGGATTTGGGTAAAGCGAAGGGTAGATAGAAGTATGTGTTGAATAGAATTCTATGAGCCGATTATTGATAGATGCTTATGATATGCGAGCAGAAGAGGCAAGGCATAGAAAAGGGAAACAGATAGTTGAGGAGTAAGACGGTTGTAATTGGAAGCGAGTGCAGTGTAGTAAGCTAATACCAGGCAAGTGTTCTGAACTTTCTCGAGATATTGTAGTACTTGATAGTCTTGTTGATATTGCAAGTGCTTTGAAGCATTGAAACCCAAACCTCGATTCCAGTTATTGTTCTTGAGCCATGAACCTTATTCTTTTTAGACCATTGATTGTTCTGTACCCAAACACGAATCTCAAGCATACGATACTACTCTACAAATACATGCAAACAAAATCCCAAACACTGAACTGAATTACTTGTATACTCAATCATTGCATCCTATGCTTTGAAAGCCCAAATCTTTGAAACCCTGAAATGTTGATTCCTCTGTTATCCAATTCTTCATTACCCAGCATCCAAGCTTTTAAATTGACTTATTGATCCTTACAAGGATTGAAACCCTTTCATTGTTAAACACTTATTGTTGTTATTGATTCTGGTTATTGTTTATTATTGCATATTCTGTTATTATGTTAGAATTGGACTGTTTTTATAAAATTATGGACCAGATTCGTGGTCAGACCATATAATGGTCAAGTTAGGCCAATGTGTGCCTTGGATCCAGTAGTTAGAGCAATGTTGTGTGCCTTGCTCGGGGTTAGTGCATGAATGATCAGCAGCCTAACCTTGGTTTTTAAATTAAAAGTATAATATCCAATTCTAAATCATAATCCATTGTTCACTTGATATCATAATCATGTTCACTTGATGATCATTATTCTCAGTTGTGTCATTGTGACTTATTGAGCTAGTTAGCTCATTTGTGCAATGTTGTTTATATTCTTTCCAGTTAAAAAGGAACCAGTTGGTAAAGAGGATCCCCAGTCCAGCGCGAGAGCTAGGGGTTTAGGTTGAGAAAGCTGAGCTAGTAGACTTCTTTTGGGATAATTTAAGTTTGTAAAAGTTGTAATAAAGTTTAATACTCAGTTTGAGTTTGAATGATTGGGATTTGAACGGTTTGTAATATATTAGTGTGTTTGGCTTGTGTGCATACTTTAACCTGTTGCGGTCCGTGGTGGTTGGTAAGTAGGGTCACTGCATATATTATTATTATTATCTTTATTATTGTTATAAGCAGGTTATAAATAAGGTGTGTGTGGACCCCAAACTTCTGACCCGGGTTTGGAGGGTGCCACAGCTAGTGTCTCTTTCAACATCATTTTGAAATTGCTTACTAACTTGACTTTCACACGTATATCTGTCACTGTGGTGTTTTACCTCCAAGACCTTACTCATAATTATTCCAAAAGCATCTGTTAAGCCGATAGGGGCCTGCTACACGCATCCGTTACTAATTACAAGTGGCCAATTCCCCCTGGGAATAGATCAAAGAGATCTCTCAGGGATCTCAATGCAATCCATAAGTTCGGTGGCATGTGTGTATAACTGAACATACGTTACCAAATATATTAGAGGTCTACGAGTATATATACGTAGTCTATGACATTATTTCTACCGAAGAATTTTGCTTTATAGACTCACTTGTCTATCCTTTGAGAAGATTCTAAGATCAAACTATTGCTCGTTGTAATCTTACGCCATTCAATTGTAGACATGCCATCAATTCTCGATGCTCTCGATCTCTGAGCTAAACCATCATAACCTTACATATTAAGTGCACTAATAATGTAGTGTACTTATTTTTATAATGACATTCGTATATTATATTCAAATCTTCCTTAATAGAAAAATATCCTTAAGGGTATATTGGACACTATCTCTGGTGAATTCGTGATTAATACGATATTCACATCCTCATTGGTAAAATGACACCTTCAACTAGTTTGGGTCAATGACCTCAACTGTATATTAATAATTAGACTTCATGGTTCTCATATGTGATTCCCCCTCATGGGCAACCTATAAGGAACTACAAGTAACCATGCCCTGTTATTCCGAATGAACATATGGCTTTGGTAATACCGTCTTTACCCCAAATGCCCTAGAGACTCATTTCCGAGTTCTAAATCCACATCCTTGCCAAATCATATATAATTCTAATTTTTCTTCTCATAATTCTGATAATCTCTAATAGTTCTATTAGTCATACTTTAATACCTCAAATATACACTTATCCTAACCTACACATTGGGGCTACATCCGGTAGTCCAATGATAAACTGTATATGAGCTCTTACGCAATCTCGCATCTAGACAAACTCCTAACACTCTCATCTCTGTTACTATAACTTATTGCTCTGATACCATTTCTGTAACGCCTCCAAATTCGGGGTCAGGTGTGATGGACCCACATTACTAACTAGCAGAAATATGCATAATATTGATTAAATAGTTAAGTACTACAAATAGTTAGAATATTAAAGCTATAAGCCTTAACCACAATCCCCAGATCCACAGGAATGAGTTTGAACAACATCTAACATCTTTTAATATTACAAACCAAAATATCTTAAGTCAAATTACTACCAAGTTTTAAACCCAAAGTTTATAAACATTAGAGAACTACTAGTTCCCTACCTGCTCCAACATCCGACGGTAGGCATACCCCGAGTTCCCATATGTCTTACGCGCGGTTTTCTTGAAACGATCCATCATCGGGTTTCACTGAAGGGTTAACATCAATAACAATATTAATGAGCAAAAAGCTCAGCAAGTGAATAACGGTGTATAATAATTCATCATATGCTCCATAAAATAATAACAGAAGGTAAATCAATAATATGAAATCTCAAAAAAAGTTCAAGTCTTTAATAAGTGAATGGAATTAGAAATATGCACGACGCTATGAGCAATGAGGGGTGATCAACCCACATCAAAGCTCTGAACCACATAACAAGTGATTCACAACTATTGAGGATCCTCGGCACACATTGGCGATATAAAACCATCAGGCTCCCCACTTCTAAGGTTTTAAAATTATAACAGTGACTGGCGCCTCAGTCTTATTAGAAAATACCATCCAATTCCTCTTAATCAATTCATTTCAATTCAAAGGGTTCTTGATCAAGGACAAGATAATAAGTGTATGTATTGTCAAGGTTCAAGTGACAAGTTGTCTAAAATTAGGGAATGTTATTAAGATCAGGGTTCCCAAAAGAAATAATTCAAATTTATGAGGGGTTTAGGGTTCACATGATATATTAAGGGACTATTGTAGGGTATTCATGTGGGTATGAGGTAATACGTGATTAAAAGGGGTCAATTCAAGTATAAAAGCAATTATCTAAATTCAAGGTCCAATTATTAGGTGATGTCAGGGACTATTCACTTCTATTAAAACTATAGTCATGAATTCACAGGGTATTCAATCACAAGAAACATAATTATAGAGTTAAGTTAGGAGTTCACTTTCCTGGACTACGCTTACTGAGTACTTGAATGGAATCATCTATGGGCTCCTTTCATGGCCTCCTACTTGTACCTATAATAAATAGTATCCTCGTCACAACACTTGCTAACTACCCTTTCGTGTATAACTATATATATACATATATATATATATATATACACTTAAACTTAACTAATCACAAGTAGTATATGCGTCACATAATCCACATAACACATAGCAAGAAATGGCATGGCAATTTATCACTTAATTAATAGTACATACCTAGATTCTATTTACTACCTTAGTCACTTAAGCAATTAACCATATAACATACAAATATCATGACCAATACTCTTAATCCTCCTTTACAGACCTCAACTCACCCTAAATTTAGTAATTCACACTTGTGCCTCACTTCAAATGACTCACAAATTCAATGCACACTACTTAACTTACCCGAATGTACACCTTGGCACCATTTGTGTGCCTTGGAAAAAGAATGCTCTTCTACTTGGGGCCTTTGCCCAATATGACTCTCACTAACTTATATGACTTAAAACTAACTCCCAAACTCATTATGAGGTCAAGGCCTAACACAGGACATACATACAATATAATGCACCACACTAAGTTCCTAAATGTGACTCCAATGGTGACTCTTGGGTGTTTTGGTGGAAATAAGGTATCTCCACCTAAGTCCTTCACTCTAAACCAATTCAAAAATATTAAAAAGACTCTAAACTATCTTACTGAGGTGATATGACTTAGATGCCTTAGTTATAAGGACTCTTAATAACCAATGCACCAACTAGACTCCCATGGTTGCACACTTTGGCACCCCTTTGAGTGCCTTGGAAGAAATATGAATTTATACCTTGTGCCTTTGCTATACTCTGAATCCTATGACTTCTTATGACTTTAAGATAAATTTTTCAATTTCTTTTACATCAAGGCCTCACTTAGGCCTCCCTAGGCCTCCATGCCAAGTTGGCACCGTTCTGACTTCCCTGAGTACTACACTACCCTATTTTTACCAACTTAAAACTCATTTATTTAGTTCAATTACTGGTTTTAATGAATTGTTAAGCTTCCTAAGACTTCATTATATCTATTTAGACCAAGGCCCCATGAAGGCCTAACCTATGACATGGTTATTATTGACCAAAAGTTGAGTTTACCCAAATGTGCCATGTTCTGAGCTGCTCTCAGATTTGTGTGTGTGCACCTAACCAAATGCAAGTTTTTATTGATTCTAAAGCTACTGGACACGTGTATGAACCAAGTCCCAACTCCCCTGAGCTCAGGCCTATCAAGTCCTTACTAAAACTCACCTAAAATGACTAAACTTCTAGTATAAAATTCTGCTCTGCTATGACCAACGTGTCTTCTTCCACCTTAACTCCCTTCATTACACCAAAATCAATCAACAACCTACCAAGGAAAGTCCTAAAATACACTAACACTTAATGACTATCAACATATAAGGTCCATTTTCTATTCATTAAGAATGAAGATCAATTATAAAGACAAGCAAAGTAACACATCACAAGCCAAGCCATCACTTAACATTTTAAAGCAAAATTCGAAGTAAATGTGTATGATAACTTCATGACACCTACTGACCATAAGCTCATATCATCATATATAAACTAAACTAGCATTTTATCAAAGGAATCATGGCATGCAACTCACAAAAATCAACCAACAAAGCATAAAGGAATCACACATGGTATTTTGTTTCAGATCTTCTCATAAACCAACATGCAATGGTTAAATATTCTACACAAGGATTATAGCATGATAAATCATCAAAGAAACATAGCATTCAAGTGCTAAAAATCTACAAAACCTCATTTTTAAAAGTAAAACTTTCGAAAATCATGAAACATGGCCAAAATCATAAATTTTGAAGGACAACATATCACACATTCGGCTCTTCATAGAGTCATTGCCAAATGTCATGAACAATGAGTATGACTTGAAAAAATAGAAGTGTAACACCTCTCCAAGATCACATATCGCTCATTTCTATTAGCCACCATGGTTGAAACCTTGAGTTCACAAGAACTAAGGCCTTAACTTCGGCTTCATCAACATGCACATACAAAGCTAACCTCAAAATGAAGATACTCCACTAGATGATGAAGGTCTTGGCTTGACTATCTTGAGAAGTGAAAGAAAATGAAGTGAAGTGAAAAAAATAGCAAGAATGGGGGTGGTGGTGTGCTTCGGCCGAGAGGGAGAGAGGAGAGGATGGGGTGAAGTGTTTGAGTGGATTTGAGGTGAATAATGAGAGCATTCTCTTGGTTTTGTTACTTTAACTTGACTAAAAGTGGTAGTGGAATGGAGAATTTACACAAGTATCCCTCTTTCTAGTTGTGACGAAAATGCATGCAAGGTTAAAGAAGTAAACTAGCAAGTTAGTGGGGTTGGAATTGACGCTCTTAGCCTTGGACCCTAATATAAGCTAAAATGCATGTAAGGGTATACTAGTAATCCAATAATTAATAAAAGTATGATTAAAAACTAAAAAGAATGGATTTTAGTAAATAAAATACAACCCCATAAATCACAAAATTAATACCATAATACTATGAGATTTTAAAAGTTTAATAAATTATTTTCAAAAATTTTGGACAAGAATATATTTTTAAAGGAATTTTCTAAGATCAATACTCTAATATACAAGCCACATAAATTATAATTAACAATTCTAAGTCACATAATAAAAAAATGCAAGTAATTTGATTCTAAGCCGCTATTATACGAATTATAATCTATCGTCTAATCGCAACTATTACAATTATTATCTAATCGCGATAAACTCAAATAGTATTTAATCGTGTAACGAAATTTTCTCGCGTACAATTAATTATACGCTTATAAATAATCTAATATTCGCAATGCCACACAACAAAGAATATATACGAATACTGTTACGACCGACATTTTATGTAATATTAATTTTGGACGTTGTATAATATTAGAGCCGAATGTAAATATACTTAATGGTTGTACGTTGTGTGAATGAAAATTTTTGCATTTTAAATTTGCTTTATGTAGTATATGATTTTTCAAAGCAAAAGTTTATTTATTTCCCTTATTTTTGATTTATAAGGAATATTCTAAACCTTGGAGAAATTTTCTTTTAAAAGTTATCTTGTTCACAAATTTCAAAAGTGATTTTATAAAATTTCTAAGAATTCAAGTTATTTTATGGTAAAAATTTTATAATCTTTAAAAATTTTATTTGTTAAAATTAGCAAATTACATGGAAGCCCTTGCATGCAAACCACTCTTCTATTCTCTTCAAGGACAAAGAAGACATTTCCAAACCCACTAACTCATAATTTATTAGCCAAATTACCTACTTGATCTTGCATGCAAAATAACCTAACTCTAGCTAGAGAATCACTCTTGTCATTTCCCAAACCCACTCACATTATAGTCAAATAAAGTCATAAAAACAAATCAGAGAGTGATCACCACTCCACTTTCACCCCACCATTTCACTCTCCCCTTCTCCTCCTCCCTCCCTCTCAGTTTTTCCCCCTCCCTCTCGGCCATTCCAAAACCGAGGCCCCCATTCCCTTCTTTTCTTCATTTCTTCACTCAAACAATCATCCTATAATCAAGTAATCTTACTCCCTACATGTTGTTCTTGCATATCTCAAGAGTTTAGAGTAGAAAACTTATGTTTTGACCTTGCATGGTGGTGTTTTTGTTAAACTCAAAGTGAATATCCTTGATTCATGTGAATTCAAGGCTTTCACCATGAGTTATAGTATCATAGGGTTGAGAATGGCTAGACATGAGTGTGTTACACTTATGCAAATGTTGTTTTCACCTTAATCCATTCATCCATGACTTGATAGGAGCCGAATGGATGGTGTTTTGGTTGCCTTGTTTTATTTTGTGTGTTTTTGTGATGATAACATGAAAATCTTAGTAAAATCTTGGTAAAAACCCTTTGCATGCTAGGTGGTCATTTAGATATAATCCATGATAGGCTTGCATGTTGAATTAAAATGAAAATTTATTTGGAAATCATGTTGTTTTGGTTTGTAAGTCTCGAAGTCATTCATGCATGTAGATCACTCTTGAAATTTTGGAAATTCTTGATCATTCAGATTGATATTTTGTTAGTAAACCTTAATTTCAATTAAGATTAAGATATTAATTAATAATTGTGCTCCTTAATATGTGATGTTATCTCGTTTATACTTATCAAGAAGGTTAAAGTTGTTGTCCTTGAAAACTTGATGACTTGTAATTTGTGTAATGTGATTACTTTTATTTTGCTATGTTGCACCTTAGGTAAGGATGATCTCCACTAAGCCTATTATTAGTGTAAGGGAGTTAGTTCAGTAGATCACCTTAGTTAAGTTTTGGTTTGGGTACTTTGGTTGTTGGTGGTTGGGTTGTTAAGTGAGAACCTTGGAGAAAGGAGAGTATTAGTTTCTGCAGAAAATCAGTTTGGTACCCTGAGGTTTAGAGTGAGTTTTCACCATGCCATTGTTGTGCACTTTGAGGCCCAAACCACCAGAAGCTAGCACTAGGAGTATATGACAGGTTTTTAGGTGTTTTTTGGAGGTTTGTAAGTCGTTTGGTTAGGTGCACGAGTGAAATCACAAAATCTGTCCAGCAGGGGACAGTTTTGTTGCAACTTAGAAATAGGAAGTTTTGACCATGTCATGGGTATGCCCTCATTAGACCCTGTTGAGCCTTAGTTAGACGGAGTGTCAGAGGAGTTTTTCCAGCCATAGTTCATAGGATTTGAGTTAGAACCATGTGTCACAAGTTAATTCAAGTCAGGGCGTTTTCTGCCCAGAAAAACAGGGGAACCATGGACTTTAAGCTTAGGCCCAAGGAGGCCCAAGCTAGGCCCTTGAGCCACATCGATTTTGGGAGATGCCTTATGGTCAGAAGAGTCTAGTGTAGAAGTTTTGGAGGTAAAATTGTAGTCTAAGAGTGTCTAATGCACTCAAGAAACCATAGATGTCATTCTGAAATTTTCCTTAGTGAGCACTTTCACTTATCACATAGTTTTAGAGCACTTATGAGTGAGACCTAGGTTGACCACTATGGTTGCAAGATAGTATAAAGCCAGTAGAGTAAAAGGCCCAAGTGAGGGTCAATAGATTTTGGATAGTTTAGTAAAGGCACATCGAGTTAGGAGGCCAAAATTTGGAGACTTTGTCTAGTTTAGCGATCAAGTGACTTAGTTGGGGATCGAGATCATCCAAGCCTAGTGTTGCATTATGGTGTGTGATATTATTTGATATTAAAATATAATATGTGAGTATATGTGGCTATGTGTACTATTGTATTTATAAGGTGATTAGAAATTGCGTGCATATAGGCCTAAGTGCCATTTGTGTTTAATTTCGGGTTGTAAATAGGTTGAGTTGGTGAGAATATATTATAATGAGTTATTATTATTTATATAGGATCTCGAGACGAGGGTAAACTTGTCATAAAGGTCGAGTAAAGCTTCCAGTTGCTCCTACCTGCCAGACCAGTCTAGCCTTTCTGAAGGCAAGTGATTCAACCTGTTTTTCGTTTACACTGCAAATGTGTGATAATTAGCTCATATATATTGATGCGAGTATCCTAAGTTATCTTGATATACTTGAACCAAGAGATTCTTAAATCTATCTTTGTAGTATATAGAAATGCCATGAACCCTCAAGTACATATTGCAAGTAGATCAAAAGTCGTATCATGCTAGTATATCAAAGTAATTGGAATGCCATGATAAAATAAAGATTTGATATAATACTTGATTGATCCTCTTGATTAACATGCTATTGATTCCTAAAATATTGACATCTCACCCTGATGCTTGAACCCCAATAGAAACTTTACCTTGATACCTAAAAGCCAGATATTCTTCAAAGTTGTTCTGAATTGATTGATAACCCTTTTTTCTTACCCTAAAGTTCGACAATCCTGATATACCTTGAGCTAAAAATCATTTCTTCATATCTTAACACCCCTAGTATTCATGAAGCTTATCTTCTTGATGTTCTAGTACTTGTACCTTGTCGAAAACTATTGCTTTAAGCCTAGTTTGGCATTACTCTTTCATATTATCCAAGAGCCTAGCTAAATCTCCTTGTCAAAGTTCTTGTATATGGAAACCTTTCAATTACCCTAATATATTAAAGTCTAGTGGATCATGGCCCTGAAATTTGGTGACATATTTCCAGTGTTTCAAAGATGATCTATAATCCCTTGATAAAAATGTTTGCTACTTAAGAGATTTTATTATAAATCAGCACCAGTTTTTGAAATGATTAAAATATGGATTTTCAGTCCCAAAGGGGGATAAATGTTTTCTTTGAATACTAGATCTGGATTGAGACGCGAGTCCTTTCCACACTTATATTGTAGGCTTAAAAGTTGCCTAGGGATCCCATTAATGTTTTAGAACCCAGCGAGGTTCGGGATTACTTCGCGGCTGATCACCGGCTGTAATCCGTAGCATCATAAAATGATTTTGATTAAGTTATGATTTTGAAAATGTTTTGATTCAAGCAAATGATGCCATCACCCAAAATTTCATCTCTTGTTATTATTAGTTATATCCTCGCATTTTCATTCTTTAATATATATCTCGATTTATGTTTCGTATCGTACTGTTTGGCACTTGTTGAGCATTTGGCTCACTCCTTGCTTTAACCCTGATATTACAGCTAGCAGCTATGGTTAGATTCAAGCAGACAGCACGTAAGACTTGTGACGCCGATGCGTATGTCCGAGCTCAGGTAGAATAAGAGATAGTTTTGTGTGAGGATTTGATATTAAAATCAGTTGTAATAGATGGTAGTGTTGGGCTATTCCAAACCCTAAACTGTAAGATCTTGGATTCGGTTATTTTTACTTTCTTTTAAATATTGTAATAGTTATATATTTTGTTTGTTAAGTTGGGGGTGTGACAGGTTTTGGTATCAGAGCTACGGTTTAGAGTCCCTGGACAGCCCAAATAGGTTGTAGGATATATGTATAGGTTATAGATAATATGCGAGAGAGTAGGTTAAGTAAATTTATTATTGATACTCCTATTATTGGTTTGTCAGCAAAGGGCGCATTCCTCGTCATCCTCTGGGTCGGACGACACTATTGCTTTCTCCGTATATGCTGAGTTGAGGCGCGAGTTTGACATGCTTCAGGGCAAGTACGACCGACCGATAGACCGACTGAAGAACGTGTATCCGGACAGCCGAAACTATGAAGGGAAGCCTAAGAAGCAGATGACTGCGAGACTTGAGACTTTGGTTCAGTACGTCAACACCAAGCTTGAGGAAATGCCATCACACCAAGACCGTACCAGTCAGTATATCATCCAGATGGTGGCGGATGAGCTCCAGAACATTGTGAAGACGCTTCAAGAGGAGAAGACTACCAAGCCCCGTTCCGATGGAGTGGAGCCTTAGTTCTTTCCATTATCTACCTTCCATGTTGTAGTATTATCAGACTTCGTAGAAATTCCCAGTTGTTTCCTTTAAATAAGCATGTTTTTCCTAGAATCAGACTTTATCATGATCTTGATGTAATGAGACCTTTAGATTTCCAATATTATGCACTATCTTTCCATATGCTATCAACTGTTATCTTACATCTTTATATGCATCACCATATTTGTTTAATTTGAAATTTGACCTCAAACGTAAATAAGAATGCCATGCGATACTCCCGAATTATTTCATTATTCATACCTGTTTTGATATAACTCTTATTTCAGGATCATGCCACCCAAAAAGAAGAACCCAACAACCACATCCACCATAGATCCAAATATTCTTCGATTACTGGAAACCTTGCAACAGCAAACCAATGCTATAGCTCAACAATAACTAACTCTTTAACAATAATTTGAAAACCAAGATAACCGTGAACCACACCAACCACCTGATCCACTAGTACCACCTCGACAAGTTGTCACTTTCAAGGCTTTTCAGAATGTGAATCCACCTGCATTTCATGATACCACTGATCCAATAATAGCTAACACATGGATTAATGAAATGGAAAGGGCTTTTGAATTGGTACAGTTAGGGGACGATCAGAAGACGCCATATGCTACTTACTTCTTGAAGGGCGAAGTCATCTATTGGTGGGAATCAGTAAAAGCTATGGAAGCAACTCAGCAAGTTTTTTGGGAAAGATTTAAGAAGTTATTTATGGAAAAGTATTACCCTAAGTACATGCAGAATCAGAAGGAGCTTAAATTTCTTGAGTTCAAGCAAGGGAACATGAATGTACTGGAGTATGAGAAGAAATTCACAGAGTTGTCAAGGTTTGTGACAAAGTATACCAGCAGTGAGGAGGAAAAAGTAAAGAGATTTCAACAAGGATTAGAGCCTTGGATCAGAGATAGAGTGGCTATGTTTGAGCTTGATACTTATGTGGGAGTAGTACAGAAAGCTGCTCTGATTGAAAATAATGGGATGCAGTCAAGAAAGGAAAGGGATAACAAGAAGAGAAAGGTTCCATTTTATGGAGAAAAGTCTGAAGCCGGAAATTCACAAGATTGGAATGTAAAGAGGTTTGGATTCCTTAAAGGCGGAAATTTTCAAAAGAAAGGGAATTTAGGCAAAAGACAAGAATCGAAAGGGAACAACCAGACAAGTCAAGGGCAAGTTGGAGAAAACAGATTCCAGAGATCGGAATGCAAGCATTGTGGAAGAAGGCACCCCGGAGTGTGTAATAAGCTGAGCATGACATGCTATAGGTGCAACCAGAAGGGACATTTGGTAAACGAATGTAAGATGCCGAAGCCAGGAGTTACATGTTACAAGTGTGGAAAGACTGGAAACATAGCTAGGGAGTGCAAGACAACCAGACCAGTCAAAGCTCTAATGAATGTGGCAAGTACCAGTGCAAGCGTGCCAGCCGAGGTATTGGCATTACCTCCACCACCTACAACAACTCCGAAAGCAACAGCAAGGACATTCGATTTGAAAATGAAGGACGCTGTTTAGAACTCTGAGGTGGTAGCAGGTACACTTTTACTAAATAATGTCAAAGCTAAAGTATTGATTGATTCAGGAGCAACAGATCTTTCATATCAGAAACTTTTGTTGATAAACTTCAATGTGATAAAATGATTATGAGTGAGGTAGTAAATGTGATAATTGTGAACCAAGAGAAGATTCATGTGAATCAATTCTGTCCGAAGTATGAGATTGATATTTCGGGGCATAAGTTTTCAGCCGACTTGATACTCTTCAAGTTGGGAGAGTTCGATATAATTTTAGGTATGGATTGGTTAGGGAAGAATAACACCCAGATTAATTGTAAGACCAAGAAAGTGTATTTAAAGATGAAGAGTGGAGAGAAGGTAGTATTTAAGGGACAGAGGCAAGAGCAATTGTTTCTTACAATCGTTCAGGCTAAGAAGCTACTTAGAAAAGGTTGTGAGTCGTTCCTAGCTTATGTAGTGGATTCAGAAAAGGGCAAACCCAGCATAGAAGATATCCCCGTAGTTAACGAGTTCCCAGATGTGTTTCCAGATGAACTACCGGGCTTACCGCCAGATCGACAAATCGAGTTCGAGATCAACCTTGCTCCGGGCACAAAACCAGTTTCAAAGGCCCCATATAGGATGGCACCAGCAGAAATGAAAGAGTTGGTGAGCCAGCTACAAGAATTGTTGGACAAAGGAGTGATACGGCCAAGTACGTCGCCATGGGGAGCATATGTTCTGTTTGTAAAGAAGAAAGATGGAAGTATGCGGCTATGTATAGATTATCGGGAATTGAATAAGGTGACGATTAAGAACCGCTACCCGCTACCAAGAATAGATGACCTATTTGACCAGCTGAAGGGAGCAAAGTGCTTTTCAAAGATTGACTTGAGATCAGGATACCATCAATTAAAGATCAAAGAAGAAGATATTCCTAAGACAGCATTCAAGACCAGATACGGACATTATGAATTCTTAGTAATGCCTTTTGGATTGACTAATGCCCCGGCCGCATTTATGGATCTGATGAATCGGGTATTTAAAAAGTATTTGGACAAGTTCGTAGTGGTATTCATTGATGATATCCTTATTTATTCAAATTCAGAAGAAGAACATAAGCAGCATCTATGGATAGCGTTGGAGTTACTTCGGCAAGAGAAGTTGTATGCCAAGTTTTCCAAATGTGAGTTTTGGTTAAAGGAAGTTCAATTTTTGGGACATGTCATTGGAGATGAAGGAGTTAAAGTAGATCCGGCAAAGATTGAGGCGATTATGAGTAGGGATAGGCCAAAGACACCTACGGAAGTACGAAGTTTTCTAGGATTGACAGGGTATTATAGAAGGTTTGTCAAGGATTTTTCGAAAATCGCCACGCCATTGACTAAGTTAACCAGGAAGAATCAGAAGTTCGAATGGAGTACAGAATGTGAGGATAGCTTTCAAGAGTTGAAACAGAGATTGGTACCAGCTCCGGGGTTAGTATTACCAGATGACCAAGGAAACTTTGTGATTTTCAGCGATGCTTCACATAAAGGATTGGGTTGTATGCTAATGCAACACAATAAAGTGATCGCGTATGCGTCAAGATAGTTAAAACCGCATGAATTAAAGTACCCGACGCATGATTTGGAACTAGCCGCCATAGTGTTCGCACTTAAGATTTGGAGACATTACCTCTACGGGGAAAAGTGTGAAATCTATATGGATCACAAGAGTTTAAAGTAAATTTTCACTCAGAAGGAGCTCAATATGAGGCAAAGGAGATGGTTGGAATTGATCAAGGACTACGATTGTTCGATAAATTATCATCCTGGAAAGGCGAATGTTGTAGCCGATGCTTTAAGTAGGAAGGAGAGGTTGAATATGATGGCAACACCAAAGGAACTGTCTGAAGAGATTAAGAAATTTGGATTAAAACTTTGTGATTGTGGAATAGTTGAAGAAGTTTGTCGTGCAATGACTTTTCAGCCAACACTAGTGGAAAGGATAAGGAAATGTCAGGAAGAAGTAATGGAGAAAGAAAAGAATCAGCTAACTGGAGAAGAGATTGGCACTCAAAGGGATGAGCAAGGTATTTTAAGGTTTTCCTCAAGAATTTGGATTCCTCATGTACCTGAATTGAAGAATGAGATCCTACAGGAAGCCCATAATTCAATATTTTCAATCCACCCGGGGAGCACCAAAATGTATCGGGACTTAAAGCAGAACTTTTGGTGGCCAAATATGAAGCGATACGTGGCAGAATGGGTTGCAAAGTGTTATACTTGTCAGAAAGTGAAGGCAGAACATCAACGACCAAGCGGATTAATTCAGCCCCTAAAGATTCCAGAATGGAAATGGGAAAATATTGCTATGGACTTTATAGTGGGACTACCGCGAACGAAATCCGGACATGACGCTATATGGGTTATAGTTGATCGCCTTACGAAGTCGGCGCATTTCCTTCCAATTAATGAGAAGTCGTCATTGGATAAATTGGTTCATCTGTACGTGCGTGAAATCGTACTAAGGCATGGAGTACCCGTATCGATAGTTTCAGACAAAGATCCCCGATTTAACTCGAGATTCTGGAAGCAATTTCAAGAAAGTCTTGGCACGAAGTTAAACATGAGTACGGCGTACCACCCGCAGACTGATGGTCAGAGCGAAAGGACAATTCAAACAATCGAAGACATGTTGCGCAGTTGTGCAATCGATTTTGCAGGAAGTTGGGACGACCACTTGCCATTGATAGAATTCTCTTACAACAACAGCTATCACTCCAGTATTGGCATGCCACCATACGAAGCTTTGTACGGACGAAAATGTAGATCACCGACAAGTTGGGATGAAGTTGGAGAAGGAAGGATTCTAGGCTCGAAATTGGTACAACAGTTGCATGAGACAGTCAAGTTAATTCAGAAAAGGTTGCTTGATGCTCAAGATAGACAGAGGAAGTATACGGATCCAGCGCGTAAGGATGTTCGATTCCAAGTAGGTGAAGCCATTTTGTTGAAGGTGTCACCAAGAAAAGGATTGTCTAGATTTGGCAAGAAAGGGAAGTTAGCACCTAGATATATAGGTCCTTTCGAAATTTTAAGTCAAGTGGGGAAAGTAGCCTACGAGTTAGCCTTACCACCTCAGTATCAACATGTGCACAATGTGTTCCATGTGTCGTTGCTTAAGAAGTACAATCCTGACGCCAACCATGTGATAGAATATGAACCTGTAGAAATTCAGGCAGACTTGTCATTTGTGGAGCAACCTGTCAAATTACTCGACTGGCAAGTAAAGAGTCTTAGGAATAAGTCGGTAAAGTTAGTGAAAGTACTTTGGAGGAACCCCAAGATCGAAGAATTAATTTGGGAGTTAGAGTCTGATATGTGTTCCCGGTATCCTCATATGTTCTCTTAGATTCTGGGGACAGAATCCCTTATGGGGGAGAGGATGTTAAGACCGGCATTTTGTGTAATATCAATTTTGGACTTGGTATAATATTAGAGCCGAATGTAAATATACTTAATGGTTGTACATTGTGTGAATGAAAATTTCTGCATTTCAAATTTGTTTTATGTAGTATATGATTTTTCAAAGCAAAAGTTTATTTATTTCCCTTATTTTTGATTTATAAGGAATATTCTAAACCTTGGAGAAATTTTCTTTTAAAAGTTATCTTGTTCACAAAATTCAAAAGTGATTTTATAAAATTTCTAAGAATTCAAGTTATTTTATGATAAAAAATTTATAATTTTTGAACTTATATTTTATTATATAAAAAATAAATTTTAAAAATTTTATTTGTTATAATTATCAAATTACATGGAAGCCCTTGCATGCAAACCACTCTTCTATTCTCTTCAAGGACAAAGAAGACATTTCCAAACCCACTAACTCATAATTTATTAGCCAAATTACCTCATTGACCTTGCATGTAAAATAACCTAACTCTAGCTAGAGGGTCACTCTTGTCATTTTACAAACCCACTCACATTATAGTCAAATCAAAGTCATAAAAAAAAATCAAAGAGTGATCACCACTCCACTTTCACCCCACCACTTCACTCTCCCCTTCTCCTCCTCCCTCCCTCTCAGTTTTTCCCCCTCCCTCACGG
The DNA here is from genome assembly GCF_009905375.1 of Apium graveolens. Taxonomy (NCBI): domain Eukaryota; kingdom Viridiplantae; phylum Streptophyta; class Magnoliopsida; order Apiales; family Apiaceae; genus Apium; species Apium graveolens. Next base: position 108,551,219 of record NC_133650.1, read on the forward strand.
CCATTCCAAAGACGAGGCCCCCATTCCCTTCTTTTCTTCATTTTTTCACTCAAACAATCATCCTATAATCAAGTAATCTTACTCCCTACATGTTGTTCTTGCATATCTCAAGAGTTTAGAGTAGAAAACTTATGTGTTGACCTTGCATGGTGGTGTTTTTGTTAAACTCAAAGTGAATATCCTTGATTCTTGTGAATTCAAGGCTTTCACCATGAGTTATAGTATCATAGGGTTGAGAATGGCTAGACATGAGTGTGTTACACTTATGCAAATGTTATTTTCACCCTAATCCATTCGGCCATAACTTGATAGGAGCCGAATGGATGGTGTTTTGGTTGCCTTGTTTCATTTTGTGTGTTTTTGTGATGATAACATGAAAATCTTAGTAAAATCTTGGTAAAAACCCCTTTGAATGCTAGGTGGTCATTTAGATATAATTCATGATAGGCTTGCATGTTGAATTAAAATGAAAATTTATTTGGAAATCATGTTGTTTTGGTTTGTAAGACTCGAAGTCATGCATGCATGTAGATCACTCTTGAATTTTTGGAAGTTCTTGATCATTCGGATTGATAATTTGTTAGTAAACCTTAATTTCAATTAAGATTAAGATATTAATTAAGAATTGTGCTCCTTAATATGTGTTGTTATCTCATTTTTACTTATCAAGAAGGTTAAAGTTGTTGTCCTTGAAAACTTGATGACTTGTAATTTGTGTAATGTGATTACTTTTGTTTTGCTATATTGCACCTTAGGTAAGGATGATCTCCACCAAGCCTATTTTGAGTGTAAGGGAGTTAGTTCAGTAGATCACCTTAGTTAAGTTTTGGTTTGGGTACTTTGGTTGTTGGTGGTTGGGTTGTTAAGTGAGAACCTTGGAGAAAGGAGAGTATTAGTTTCTGCAGAAAATCAGTTTGGTACCCTGAGGTTTAGAGTGAGTTTTGACCATATCATTATTGTGCACTTTGAGGCCCAAACCACCAGAAGCTAGCACTAGGAGTATATGATAGGTTTTAGGTGTTTGTTGGAGGTTTGTAAGTCGTTTGGTTAGGTGCACGAGTGAAATCACAAAATCTGTCCAGCAGGGGACAGTTTTGTTGCAACTTAGAAATAGGAAGTTTTGACCATGTCATGGGTAGGCCCTCATTAAAAGGAGTGTCAGAGGAGTTTTTCCGGCCATAGTTCATAGGATTTGAGTTAGAACTATGTGTCACAAGTTAGTTCAAGTCAGGGCGTTTTCTGCCTAGAAAAACAGGGGAACCATGGACTTTAAGCTTAGGCCCAAGGAGACCCAAACTAGGCCCTTGAGCCACATCGAGTTTGGGATATGCCTTATGGTCAGAAGAGTCTAGTGTAGAAGTTTTGGAGGTAAACTTGTAGTCTAAGAGTGTCTAATGAACTCAAGAAACCATAGATGTCATTCTGAAATTTTCCTTAGTTCTTATCACATAGTTTTATAGCACTTATGAGTGAGACCTAAGTTGACCACTATGGTTGCAAGATAGTATAAAGCCAGTAGAGTAAAAGGCCCAAGTGAGGGTCAATAGATTTTGGATAGTTTAGTAAAGGGACATCGAGTTAGGAGGCCAAAATTTGGAGACTTTATCTAGTTTAGCGATCAAGTGACCTAGTTGGGGATCGAGATTGTAACACCCCCAGATCCGGGGTCGGGGATCCGGGTAGTCACGAGTTCCATTTCCCTTAATAACACCCAATCTTAATAATTACTCAACTACTCTGTATTGTGACCCCACAATAAACACACACACCACATGTTATAGTCTCAGAGATGAACATCCAAAAATAACCACAAGTCTTTGAATCCACAATTTAAAAGTTATTACAACCCAAAATGATTACTTGATAAATTTACAGTTAATTGTCATTATCTGCCACAAGTTATAATTATACATAATTGATTCTCAAAAGTAGATGGTCTGATCTACAATAGATCTACCTCTGCAGCTATAGCAGCTACAACATCAACGGGAAGACGCGGGACGCTTCCCACGCGCTTGCGCTGGGTCTGCTGGAGTCTGGCCATCTTTCCTAACTGTTGTTGTGTGATGAAGAAATAAAGCAAGGGTGAGCAGCAAGCCCACCAAAATAATATGTATAATGATTAATAGTATATGAGCCTACTCATAATACTCATGAAAGTCTTGGTCAAAAGAAATGAACCAAGTTTGATATCTTAATGCGATGAAGTCGCAAAATATTCAGTATATATACATATATACTTTTCAAAATATTGGAAGTCCTCTTCCATGCATAATATACACAAAGTCCCAGTATATAACTGTATAAAAAAATATCGTTGCAAGGTGATCTCATATATCTAACCTTGTCTCAACGTTTTTCTGAAAATCTTTGTCATTCATAAGACAATTATTAATTAGATGTAAGTTTAAAAGATGAGGTTACCAAATACCCCAATATACTTATATCTTTCCCAATACCACTTGAACTACCACCGTTCAAGTTACAATCAGTTTCAAAAGTTCATCACATAGATGAGACTACAAGACAAGATTTGAATAGATTCAATCTTTGAAATATTATTGAATGAAATAAAGTTACGAGATACTTTATTTAGTCTCGATATATATATATATCCACATATATATATCTCTTAAACATTTCCTGGAACCTCTGTTATGTAAAGTATGAACAGAGTTTGAAAGATCCAATGAATTTTGGAAAGGAAAAGAATTTTGGCATAAACCAGATATCTTGCGGATCAGGTAAAGATACCAATAAGTAACCTTTTCTACTGTAGATGGATGAATTCCTCACCGGTCATCACCCTGGCCGCATTAGGACCTCGCGCTAGACCGTTACCCGGCCCCTCACGCGTTGATGGACTGCCACCCAGCCACTTACACTTTCATAGACCGTACCCCGGCCTGTCGCTTATGCCGACTCAATTAGATGGGCTTACTTCCCGAACGTTGGGCAAGTAATCAATTCATTTACCAAAACTGCAACCTCGTTGCGAATATAAAATACACCACAGAGCCGGATTCCCCAGGTTTTGAGCGAGTATTTAAATCCCCTTAAAAAAGGAAGATCTTAAATATAAAAATGAGTTTTGGGATCCGCTCTGACTTTAAAAATCATTTTGAAGACTCGAAAACACTTTAAAGAGTGTTTGGAGTAAAGCTGATTTAATGAAGTAAATCAGTCCCCAGAATATTTAGAAAATGACTGAATATTATTATTTAAATAATATTCCCATAAAGAATAATCTTTATAAAAATAATTGAAGTAGAAGTATTAAAACTTATACTTGAAACGAGTATTAAATAACCAAAGATATACTTATATGAAAGTATTATCTTTATTTGAATAATCGAAAATAAGTTTGATTATTAACACCTTATTCTTTAATAAAATAAAGAATATATTTCAGCAAATAATCGGAGTCATAGATCCTCAAATGAATATTCAAATAATATTCATTAAATAATATAAACTGAGTCATAAGCCCTCGAATGAATATTCAAATAATATTCAATAATAATATATAAAAGAGTCATAAGCCCTCGAATGAATATTCAAATAATATTCAAATAAATAAATAAAGTTAAAGTTATCGAATAAACTTTATTCGATTAATAGTTTGGAAAACTATAACCATATATATATATTACCATATCCATATATACAAAATCTACTCGGGATCCTCGACTCCCGGTTTTAGAAAATATTTTCACCTTTGGGTCCCTATACTAAGGGTATATGCAAGTTACCGCTATTCTCTAGCATAGGTATTATCAACTGAACCAACAGATATATATTTCAAGAATATGAAACAGGCATGCATATATACCATATCACATGCTACAATATATCGCAAGAATTTGCTAAATAACCAATATGCATTTATCGCAAGATCATGCATATACACATATACATCACAACAACAGTTATAACGGGTAGAAAACTTGCCTGAGCGACTGGGGGTTACGAATGGCTCGGGACGAGTCTGGTAACCTATAAGCAACAAGTAAGTTGGAATTAAACCAAAGTCACTTGTAAATCTATACCCTAACCAACTCAGACTCTAACGCTCGTTTTGCGCTCACTGATTCGCTTAAGTCACTCGGGTACCCTCGGCTCCACCATTTTTAATAATTTAACCTTTACGAGTTTTAAAGCGATTCCTTCGCGAGTGTCTTACCAACTGCCTAACACACTTACCATAAATGTTTCATACATTAATTAACCCTTTTTGGTCCTTAACCTATGTTTCAAAGTAAGGCAAGGGGAAAAGTTTCGTTCGCAAAACGCCGTTACTTGAAACGGTCGTTTCTCCTAAACCGTGCATCGGAATCGAACGAACTACATATCAAAACGAAGCTCGTAACATGAGCTATCTAAACATGGCAGTGGTCATAATCTAGCAGGGGGTTCTCGGGTCCTAATGTTATGCACAAAAACAGTCCAAAGAAAATCGGACGTTACGACGGCTATGTTTACGCGATTTCCCAATTTTTAACCATTCAAAACCAACCACAAACCAACCTCAAATCCAACATACAACCAACATCCATCCTCATCACATCATAACAACCCCAACCAATTCAATTTAATCATCATACTTATGCCTAAACTTAACTTTAATCATAATTAAGTTCTTTTAATCAAAACCACAACATTTACCATTCCATTTCACTACCATTCCAAATCTCAAACTCTAAATCACAACAACAAGCTACAATATCATCCTACCAATTAAAATCATCTTATAATACATAGTGATCTAGGGTTTGGAGATGGTATACCTTCCTTGAAGTGGTGGGATGAGCTAGGAAGCCTTAAGAAGCTTTGAGAAGTCTTAGGAAAGCTTGGATCTTCAAGAAAAACAAGAAAACTTCAAGTTAAAAAACTTGAAAACACTATTCATAGTCTTCTTCTTTGATTAAATGAAGAAGATTGAGAAGGAATTGATGGCTTAAACTCATGTTATAGCCCTAACTAAGCATGAAGATGATTAGGGAATTTACTCACCAATTTAGGAAGCTTGGATCTTGAATTTTTGAAAATTCTTGCCTAATGAATAGTAAAAAGCCGAGAGCTTCAAGAACAAAGCCTTGGTTGCTTTTTAATTTTTGATGAAAATGATTTTTGCTTGGCTTGGTTGCTTGGTTTTTGTGCTTGCTTTAGTCAATTACCTTCTTGCCCTTGAATTTGTGTGGTTACAAAGCCACCACACCTCCTTCCTTCCCATGTCATGCTTATGTCACCTTGCACATGTCATAATGCTCCCACTTGTCCACACCTTGTGGTTTGATGATGTCACAATCCCTGGCTTCTTGTACAAGCTTGTCTCTTGGTCACTTATTTGTTTTACGGTTCGCTTATCTTTCGTTCTCGTTTATCGTTTGAGGGATCATACCCGGGATCTTATTACTTAGGTTCCCTTAACCTTTCTCAATATATTATATTCCTTTTATGATCCTCTCCTATAATCCTTTAATTTAAATCCTTTTTATCCTGTTACCTTATACTCAATTCTCTCCGTATCTTGTGAATTTCCGGGAAAAATCAAAGTGTTCGGAATTGGATTCTGACGATCTTTACATACACTTATATACCACATAGAGTACTAATAATATCCCATAAGATCAATAACAGAACCCCTACATAGCGTGGCATGAAAAGTTTTCTCGTTCAGCAAAAACACTATTCATAAGGGTTTCAAAATTTCTCAAAAATTGGGGTTATTACAGTCTCCCCTCCTTAAAAGGATTCCGTCCCGGAATCAAATAGAAAACAAATGGGGATACTTTCTTAGCATTACACTTTCTAACTCTCGAGTAAATTTTCCCACATTGTGGTTCTACCATCAAACTCTTACTAGTTTGATAACCCTTCTCCTAAGCACTCGTTCCTTCTTAATCTATACCCTTCCTGGTTGGTCCATATAGGTTACGTCTGGTTGCATGTCTATGCGCTCATATGCCCCTATTTGACTGGCATCCGAATTACACTTCCTTAACATTGATACTTGGAACACGTTACGACCTGCTACATGTTCGGGGTTAGGGCTAGCTCATATGCTAACTTCCCAAATGTCTTAATATATCCAAGGGTCCAACAAATTATAGACTTAGCTTTCCTTTCTTTCCGAACCTCATCAATCCTTTCCAAGGGATACCTATATCATTACTAGGTCCCCTATTTCATACTCTTTATCCTTTCGTGTCAAATCAACATACTTATCATGTCCATCTTGGGCTACTACCAGTCGTCCTCTGATTAGATCTATCATATCCTTGGTCCTTTGGACTACTGCGGGTCCGAGCATCTTGCGCTCTACAACTTCATCCTAATATAAGGGAGATCGACATTGTCTTCCCTCAAGGATCTCATAAGGCGATACCTCAATACTGACATATGATCTATTGTCGTAAGATAACTTAATCCGCGTTAAATGATCATTCCAAATTCTTTCAAGTCTATTGCACAGACTCTCACTATAGCTTTTAGCATTAGAACTTTTGCTTCTCAATACCCATTCTTTTCCAGTTCGTAATCGCTATCACCTTTCGTTCCTAATATTATACTGGTTATACTTTTGCTCGCTAGCGTTCTATAACCTTTTAATAACCACGTCAACCTTAGTATCACGAATGTGTTCCCATTCCGCATACTACCACCACTTTATTACTCCTTTTTCAGTTGTTTCTATTTTCCAAAGTTTGATTAATCATGTAGAAGTAAAGGAATTTGTTGAGAGATCACTATGATCATGAACACTTGTTATATCGCATAGTTAGTACAGAAGGTGGCCAGCCTTTAGTACTTGACAAGCAATTAAACAATAGCTGGTATCTTACTCGGCTTCTATCACACAGATAGATAGTCATTCGGCAATACCTCCCCTTCTGGAAGGGTTGTTCTTCTCAGCTTACATGAAATGAAAAGAAGAGAAAAGAACGAACTTTAGAGAATTGTATATATATAAAAAATATACTGCCACAAAATATCTGGCTTGGAACCTACCTCTGAACTATAGAGGGTTGTCATAGAAGAACAAAACATATATGCATTTATATCAACATCAAGTATTATAGCATCGCATTTCACGTGCCTAAATATTTTCGCTATCCCGTCCATCATTCTATGGACCCATGCTCTTCCTCGAGCTTATACACAATCACCTTTGAAACTCCCTCGACATCAAAAATCGAATTTGGGATCTCATTCTATATATCACCGTTACTAGGATTCTATGCTCGCACCGCAACCTTCCTCGTATAATAATACGACTCTCTATTGATAAGAAAGAATAATTATTCACTAGGTAGATACTCTACTTAATTAGTCTATCAATGATAACTTATACACTACCACGACCCGATTAGGGGTACTCAATCTCAACACCCATTCCAATACAACTCTCATGTTTGTAATCAGCTCACTACTCGCAGAATCATTGCTGCCTTACTATGGTCCACCACTGACCCACTGTAGTCATTCATTTTCCATGAAGTCTTAATAGCTAACCATACGGAGTCCATACATGTCGTATCAAATCCTTCTAAGGAGGTAACATAACCACCAATCACAATTCATGAAGAACACTCCAAACTCTGACGTACTTTCATGACATGAAGCAGATAAAAGTGCAGAAGAGTTTTAATCAAAGCAACGATATCAGGTTAATACCATTCGTAATCATATGCCTTCAATAGAAGACTTAACTCAAAGGTTTGTTTAGAGGACCTCCTAAGATAGATAGCCCGTTCATGGCGATTACGCGAATTAAACCTTTACCAACTACTATTACGGTCGGGTATTGCACAGTCATCAGAAGGAATGTCAATCTTCCAAACCATAATACAACCTTCACAGCTTTAACCATCATCACTGTATTCCTCTCGCACGAGCGCCTATAATTATCCTCTTACCTTTAAAGTGTCGGCCACCTTTTTGGCCTTTCCTGATAGTAAAATTTCCTTACAGTCAATGTCACATTAACCACCTCCAATAAATTTCTACCTTATTTCAATCACAGCTTATGTGAAAATGCTTTCCTTAAAATCTGATGAGTAAAAAAAATCACCATTTTTCCATAAGTTATTGCCTCAGTCTTTAGAGGTTAATCACTGTCAAGACTGACTCTCGATCATACTTAGAACATCTTCTATCTTAAGTCCTAATTGCCCTGAACAATTTCGACCATTACTGGTTCGATCCATACCTTCTCGTGGTTTAACACGTGCCTCACTTGGCATCAATATAATTACGTCATATTTCCTTTATCAACATTTTTATTCTTGAGAATTTCGAATATTTCCTTTCTCCTTGTAAAACCTCTAAGGTTATCCTTCAATCGTTCCTCCTGTATTCCCTATATACAGGGCATATCAAAATACCATTTACTGATACTAGAACCATTGTCTATTTACTTCTGAAAAATTTCTCCACTGATCCTTAAAGGTTATTATTACCTTAATCCTTTCCAATTCATACTGTCAAAACTCATACTATCCCTATTAAGGGTGAAATGCCAACCTTTATGCATTCCCCTAGGATTCGTTTTAAGTTACCGATGTTCTATCCTTAATTCCACCTTTAAAAAGGTACAAGCATCCTTCCATGGATAAATAAAGTCATACATCCCTGATAAGGGTATCTTATTCAATCATTTCCACCTCGATAGTCTATACCGAATTTCATAATAGCATCCTTATTCAAGTTAAGGTCAATCCACATGGCCTTCAAAAGATAAAAATGGTTATCCGCTTTTCTTTCCTGATTTGGTAATGATCACATGGATGATCTGGAAGATATTGGTCGTGTTCAACGTGAACTTCTTCTTAATAAATCTTTATTTACTTTTGTTGTTTATCTCAACAGTCATCTCAATGTTGGGATATCTCTCATACCTGGCGTCTCCCTTTCTGGGTATCGAGCCACCGGTCTTACATTTCACATTATTGAAGGTCACTTCCTTCATCTAATTTTTCCTAATTTCTTACTTCGTTATCCCCTTAGTCTATCCGCGTCTCATTATTTATCCTTCGAATTATCTCAAGGTTTCCTCGAATCCTCCCAACTTACAGGGGATAAACTATATGTATCTCTTATGCCCTCAACCATCAATTTTAACTTATGGTGAATCACCCTCATCCTGACGAATGCATACTTTTCTATTTCTATTGCTACGAGTCGTTAAGGTTTCCTCATACCCAACTCCCTTATCATACCTCAAACTCTATTGCCGTTATATTCCTTTCCACTTCAATTTCTTTTTATTTTCCTTTCTCTTATCATTATTTCATGAACCAACACAACATAAGCATTGATTTCAAACATCCCGTCATTCTGGATTCGTGTCCTCAGAACGAATCTTGATAACTTTTACAACTTAGATTCATAATTTATCATACTCGTATGCCTTTGTTCTGGCTCTAAAGCTTTTACACTATCTCCTTATCTTTGGGAATTACTTTCCCGAAAACAATTGACTGAACTTAAATCAGTTTATTATAATCTCTTGCTCCGTGCCTTCCTTGGCCTTTTACCGGCGGGTGGTCTCTCTCTTAGGAGGGTAAGTGATAAAAACAGTCTTTTGTGATTCGTCAATCATTTAGAATCTCAAATGATTCCTATATTTCCTTTAGCCAGGCTCTTGCCTCGACTGGGTCAGCTTGTTCCTTGGAACTCTGAGAGCTTAGCGATTTAAAGGTCCTGAAAGAATTTCTCACCGCACTGTCTCCTCAGGGTGGTGGTTGGGGATAATAGTCTAAGTTCTTTTTAGACAGGTCCATGAATTGCCGTATAGGAGTACCGTCTCGGGTCTCCTTTCCTTACTCGACTTTCTGTTTCCTTAGTATGAAATGTTTCATCCTACTCCCCATAATTGGGGTCATCTTTTAATTTAAAATCCTCATTTTCCACTCCATTATGTCATGGGTTCCTTCTATCTTGATGGCGACCTCCCTGACTATCACGTTCAGGGTTTGCTCTAAATCTTATTCCTCAAACTATGGCTCTCATCTAAGTTCTCATCCTTACGCTCTTGAACTTTCGGAACCCAAATTCTATAGGAATACCTCATTATTCCCTTATCATCTTTCTCGATATTAATCTTTTATCTAATTGTTGGCTCCCTGCCTTCATTCATAACTTTTTCTGGCACAATATGATCTTTTCCAATAATTCGGGCTGTATTGCAATCTCAAACAGCTTTTCGGTACCGGCTCCGGTTACCTTCACTTCTATTTCCATTTTCTCAAAATCTCTTATAAACTCTCCAAAAGACATTATCATCTTGAGTCTCTCCTTTTTACTAAGGGCATCAGCCACCATATTGGCTTTCCCCGAATGATAAAGAATCTCCCAATCATTATTCTTGATTAGCTCTAACTGCCTCCTCTGGCATATGTTGAGCTCTTTCTACGTGAAAATGTACTAGAGCACTTATGGCTTAGGTAATTCTTGCACTTCTCTCCATACAAGTAGTGCCTCCAATCCTTAGGGTAAAACTATTGCCACGAGCCTAAGCTCATGAGCGGGGATATCGAATTTCATATTACCTTAATTGTCTTGACATGTACGCGATTACCTTACCGTGCTGCATAAGCACGAAGCCCTTGTGCGAAGCGTCACTATACTTCACAAAATCTCTTTTTCTATCCGGCAATGCCAGCATAAGGGCCATCACCAACCTCTACTTCAGTTCTTGAAAGCTGTTCTCGCATTTCTCTGTCCATTCGAACTTCTCAGTCTTACGAGTAAGCCGCGTTAAAGGGGCTACTATCTTTACAACTTGAACGAACCTCCGGTAGTGACCGGCCAATCCTACCTCTGGTAGTCGACCAAACCATGGTCATCAATTCATCAGTGGTCCTTTATCCAATCCTGTCAGGATCCTCCATGGGATCCTCCTCAACAACTATCCCTTCTAGGACAACATCCTCAACCGCTAAATCCTCAATATCAACATCATCCGGTCCTGCATTAGGACACTCTATCGGATCCACAATCCGATCTCCAATTAGTAATAAAATATCATCGCGATGTTGCTCCTCAACCTCAGGGTTCGGAGTCCCGCTACCATATACGATAACGAACTACGCTCCTATCACGATATTTATAAGGGTTCCCATAAGGGTTTTAACTGTCAGTACTACGTTAGGTAGCCCGACTATGAACTTGGCAAGAGTTCTTATTATCTTAGTGAACTTATTATCTTAACGTCCCATCATCTCTGAGGTTTATAATGCTTAGCTCTGATACCATTTCTGTAACACCCCCAGATCCGGGGTCGGGGATCCGGGTAGTCACGAGTTCCATTTCCCTTAATAACACCCAATCTTAATAATTACTCAACTACTCTGTATTGTGACCCCACAATAAACACACACAGCACACGTTATAGTCTCAGAGATGAACATCCAAAAATAACCACAAGTCTTTGAATCCACAATTTAAAAGTTATTACAACCCAAAATGATTACTTGATAAATTTACAGTTAATTGCCATTATCTGCCACAAGTTATAATTATACATAATTGATTCTCAAAAGTAGATGGTCTGATCTACAATAGATCTACCTCTGCAGCTATAGCAGCTACAACATCAACGGGAAGACGCGGGACGCTTCCCACGCGCTTGCGCTGGGTCTGCTGGAGTCTGGCCATCTTTCCTAACTGTTGTTGTGTGATGAAGAAATAAAGCAAGGGTGAGCAGCAAGCCCACCAAAATAATATGTATAATGATTAATAGTATATGAGCCTACTCATAATACTCATGAAAGTCTTGGTCAAAAGAAATGAACCAAGTTTGATATCTTAATGCGATGAAGTCGCAAAATATTCAGTATATATACATATATACTTTTCAAAATATTGGAAGTCCTCTTCCATGCATAATATACACAAAGTCCCAGTGTATAACTGTATAAAAAAATATCGTTGCAAGGTGATCTCATATATCTAACCTTGTCTCAACGTTTTTCTGAAAATCTTTGTCATTCATAAGACAATTATTAATTAGATATAAGTTTAAAAGATGAGGTTACCAAATACCCCAATATACTTATATCTTTCCCAATACCACTTGAACTACCACCGTTCAAGTTACAATCAGTTTCAAAAGTTCATCACATAGATGAGACTACAAGACAAGATTTGAATAGATTCAATCTTTGAAATATTATTGAATGAAATAAAGTTACGAGATACTTTATTTAGTCCCGATATATATATATCCACATATATATATATCTCTTAAACATTTCCTGGAACCTCTGTTATGTAAAGTATGAACAGAGTTTGAAACATCCAATGAATTTTGGAAAGGAAAAGAATTTTGGCATAAACCAGATATCTTGCTGATCAGGCAAAGATACCAATAAGTAACCTTTTCTACTGTAGATGGATGAATTCCTCACCGGTCATCACCCTGGCCGCATTAGGACCTCGCGCTAGACCGTTACCCGGCCCCTCACGCGTTGATGGACTGCCACCCAGCCACTTACACTTTCATAGACCGTACCCCGGCCTGTCGCTTATGCCGACTCAATTAGATGGGCTTACTTCCCGAACGTTGGGCAAGTAATCAATTCATTTACCAAAACTGCAACCTCGTTGCGAATATAAAATACACCACAGAGCCGGATTCCCCAGGTTTTGAGCGAGTATTTAAATCCCCTTAAAAAAGAAAGATCTTAAATATAAAAATGAGTTTTGGGATCCGCTCTGACTTTAAAAATCATTTTGAAGACTCGAAAACACTTTAAAGAGTGTTTGGAGTAAAGCTGATTTAATGAAGTAAATCAGTCCCCAGAATATTTAGAAAATGACTGAATATTATTATTTAAATAATATTCCCATAAAGAATAATCTTTATAAAAATAATTGAAGTAGAAGTATTAAAACTTATACTTGAAACGAGTATTAAATAACCAAAGATATACTTATATGAAAGTATTATCTTTATTTGAATAATCGAAAATAAGTTTGATTATTAACACCTTATTCTTTAATAAAATAAAGAATATATTTCAGCAAATAATCGGAGTCATAGATCCTCAAATGAATATTCAAATAATATTCATTAAATAATATAAACTGAGTCATAAGCCCTCGAATGAATATTCAAATAATATTCAATAATAATATATAAAAGAGTCATAAGCCCTCAAATGAATATTCAAATAATATTCAAATAAATAAATAAAGTTAAAGTTATCGAATAAACCTTATTCGATTAATAGTTTGGAAAACTATAACCATATATATATATAAATATATATATATATATTACCATATCCATATATACAAAATCTACTCGGGATCCTCGACTCCCGGTTTTAGAAAATATTTTCACCTTTGGGTCCCTATACTAAGGGTATATGCAAGTTACCGCTATTCTCTAGCATATGTATTATCAACTGAACCAACAGATATATATTTCAAGAATATGAAACAGGCATGCATATATACCATATCACATGCTACAATATATCGCAAGAATTTGCTAAATAACCAATATGCATTTATCGCAAGATCATGCATATACACATATACATCACAACAACAGTTATAACGGGTAGAAAACTTGCCTGAGCGACTGGGGGTTACGAATGGCTCGGGACGAGTCTGGTAACCTATAAGCAACAAGTAAGTTGGAATTAAACCAAAGTCACTTGTAAATCTATACCCTAACCAACTCAGACTCTAACGCTCATTTTGCGCTCACTGATTCGCTTAAGTCACTCGGGTACCCTCGGCTCCACCATTTTTAATAATTTAACCTTTACGAGTTTTAAAGCGATTCCTTCGCGAGTGTCTTACCAACTGCCTAACACACTTACCATAAATGTTTCATACATTAATTAACCCTTTTTGGTCCTTAACCTATGTTTCAAAGTAAGGCAAGGGGAAAAGTTTCGTTCGCAAAACGCCGTTACTTGAAACGGTCGTTTCTCCTAAATCGTGCATCGGAATCGAATGAACTACATATCAAAACGAAGCTCGTAACATGAGCTATCTAAACATGGCAGTGGTCATAATCTAGCAGGGGGTTCTCGGGTCCTAATGTTATGCACAAAAACAGTCCAAAGAAAATCGGACGTTACGACGACTATGTTTACGCGATTTCCCAATTTTTAACCATTCAAAACCAACCACAAACCAACCTCAAATCCAACATACAACCAACATCCATCCTCATCACATCATAACAACCCCAACCAATTCAATTTAATCATCATACTTATGCCTAAACTTAACTTTAATCATAATTAAGTTCTTTTAATCAAAACCACAACATTTACCATTCCATTTCACTACCATTCCAAATCTCAAACTCTAAATCACAACAACAAGCTACAATATCATCCTACCAATTAAAATCATCTTATAATACATAGGGATCTAGGGTTTGGAGATGGTATACCTTCCTTGAAGTGGTGGGATGAGCTAGGAAGCCTTAAGAAGCTTTGAGAAGTCTTAGGAAAGCTTGGATCTTCAAGAAAAACAAGAAAACTTCAAGTTAAAAAACTTGAAAACACTATTCATAGTCTTCTTCTTTGATTAAATGAAGAAGATTGAGAAGGAATTGATGGCTTAAACTCATGGTATAGCCCTAACTAAGCATGAAGATGATTAGGGAATTTACTCACCAATTTAGGAAGCTTGGATCTTGAATTTTTGAAAATTCTTGCCTAATGAATAGTAAAAAGCCGAGAGCTTCAAGAACAAAGCCTTGGTTGCTTTTTGATTTTTGATGAAAATGATTTTTGCTTGGCTTGGTTGCTTGGTTTTTGTGCTTGCTTTAGTCAATTACCTTCTTGCCCTTGAATTTGTGTGGTTACAAAGCCACCACACCTCCTTCCTTCCCATGTCATGCTTATGTCACCTTGCACATGTCATAATGCTCCCACTTGTCCACACCTTGTGGTTTGATGATGTCACAATCCCTGGCTTCTTGTACAAGCTTGTCTCTTGGTCACTTATTTGTTTTACGGTTCGCTTATCTTTCGTTCTCGTTTATCGTTTGAGGGATCATACCCGGGATCTTATTACTTAGGTTCCCTTAACCTTTCTCAATATATTATATTCCTTTTATGATCCTCTCCTATAATCCTTTAATTTAAATCCTTTTTATCCTGTTACCTTATACTCAATTCTCTCCGTATCTTGTGAATTTCCGGGAAAAATCAAAGTGTTCGGAATTGGATTCTGACGATCTTTACATACACTTATATACCACATAGAGTACTAATAATATCCCATAAGATCAATAACAGAACCCCTACATAGCGTGGCATGAAAAGTTTTCTCGTTCAGCAAAAACACTATTCATAAGGGTTTCAAAATTTCTCAAAAATTGGGGTTATTACAGAGATCATATAAGCCTAGTGTTGCATTATGGTGTGTGATATTATTTGATATTAAAATATGATATGTGAGTATATGTGGCTATGTGTACTATTGTATTTATAAGGTGATTAGAAATTGCGTGCATATAGGCCTAAGTGTCATTTGTGTTTAATTTCGGGTTGTAAATAGGTTGAGTTGCTGAGAATATATTATAATGAGGTTATTATTATTTATGTAGGATCTCGAGACGAGGGTAAACTTTCCATAAAGGTCGAGTAAAGCTTCCAGTTGCTCCTACCTGCCAGACCAGTCCAGCCTTTCTCAAGGCAAGTGATTCAACCTGTTTTTCGTTTACACTGCAAATGTGTGATAGTTAGCTCATATATATTGATGCGAGTATCCTGAGTTATCTTGATATACTTGAACCAAGCGATTCTTAAATCTATCTTTGTAGTATATAGAAATGCCAAGAACCCTCAAGTACATATTGCAAGTAGATCAAAAGTCGTATCACGCTAGTATATCAAAGTAATTGGAATGCCATGATAAAATAAAGATTTGATATAATACTTGATTGATCCTCTTGATTAACATGCTATTGATTCCTAAAATATTGACATCTCACCCTGATGTTTGAACCCCAATAGAAACTTTACCTTGATACATAAAAGTCAGATATTCTTCAAAGTTGTTCTTAATTGATTGATAACCCTTTTTCTTACCCTAAAGTTCGACAATCCTGATATACCTTGAGCTAAAAATCATTTCTTCATATCTTAACACCCCTAGTATTCATGAAGCTTATCTTCTTGATGTTCTAGTACTTGTACCTTGTCGAAAACCATTGCTTTAAGCCTAGTTGGGCATTACTCTTTCATATTATCCAAGAGCCTTGCTAAATCTCCTTGTCAAAGTTCTTGTATATGGAAACCTTTCAATTACCCTAATATAGTAAAGTCTAGTGGATAATGGCCCTGAAATTTGGTGACATATTTCAAGTGTTTCAAAGATGATCTATAATCCTTGATAAAAATGTTTGCTACTTAAGAGATTTTATTATAAATCGGCATCAGTTTTTGAAATGATTAAAATGTGGATTTTCAGTCCCAAAGGGGGATAAATGTTTTCTTTGAATAGTGGATCTGGACTGAGACGCGATTCATTTCCACACTTATATTGTAGGCTTAAAAGTTGCCTAAAGATCCCATTAATGTTTTAGAAACCAGCGACGTTCGGGATTACTTCGTGGCGGATCACCGGCTGTAATCCGTAGCGTCATAAAATGATTTTGATTAAGTTATGATTTTGAAAATGTTTTGATTCAAGCAAATGATGACATCACCCAAAATTTCATCTCTTGTTATTATTAGTTATATCCTCGCATTTTCATTCTTTAATATATATCTCGATTTATGTTTCGTATCGTACTATTTAGCACTTGTTGAGTATTTGGCTCACTCCTTGCTTTAACCCTGATATTACAGCTAGCAGCTATGGTTAGATTCAAGCAGACAGCACGTAAGACTTGTGACGCCGATGCGTATGTCCGAGCTCAGGTAAAATAAGAGATAGTTTTGTGTGAGGATTCGATATTAAAATCAGTTGTAATAGATGGTAGTGTTGGGCTGTTCCAAACCCTAAACTGTAAGATCTTGGATTCGGTTATTTTTACTTTCTTTTAAATATTGTAATAGTTATATATTTTGTTTGTTAAGTTGGGGGTGTGACAAATACATTGAATTCATATAATTTCTGATATCTAATACACGAAAAATTATATAGCTCACAAAACGGAATATTATATTACATTCATAACAAATATTTACAGGCGTTACAACCTTCTCCCCTTAAATGATTCTGTCCCCAAAATCTAAGTAAACAGATGACGATACTTATCTAACATATCAGTTTCTAATTCCCATGTTGACTCCTCAACTTTGGGATTTCTCCATAAAACTTTAACTAAAGGAACTATTCTATTCCTTTAACACTTTATCTTTTCTATCTAGAATGCTAACCGGCTGCTCGACATAAGACAAATCTGGCTCAATCTCCACTAGTTCATTCTCTATAATGCATTTGGTGTCGGGGTTGAACTTCTTAAGTAATGATATGTGAAAAATGTTGTGAATGTGCTGAATTTGAGGCGGTAAGGCCAATTCGTACGCCACTTTTCCAGCTTTACCCAAAATCTCAAAAGGACCGACAAATCTTTGACTCAACTTTCCTTTCTAGCCAAATCTAGTTATCCCTTTCGAGGGCGACACTTTCAACAGAACGGTTTCTCCTATTTCATACCTTACGTCCTTTCTGTGTGGATCAGCATACTTTCGTTGTCTATCCTAAGCCGCGATCAATCAATTTCGAATCAAATCTATCGCTTCTTTTGTTGGTTGAATTAGTTCAGGGCCAATTACCTTTCGCTCCCAACTTCATCCCAATATATAGGTGATCTAAACTTCCTTCCATAAAGAGCTTCGTACGGGGGCATTCCCATACTGGCATGAAAGCTATTGTTATACGCAAACTCTACCAAAGGCAAATGTTCATCCTAATTTTCTTTGAAGTCCAAAGCACAAGATCTCAGCATGTCTTCTATGGCCTGAATCGTGCGCTCACTTTGTCCATCCGTCTTTGAGTGATAGGCAGTGCTCATCTTGAGTCGAGTTCCCAAATGTTCTTGGAATTGCTTCCGAAATTCGGAGTTGAAACGAGGGTCTCTATCTGACACAATAGATACTGGAACTCCATGGAGAGTAATAATTTCCTTTAGATATATATATATGAATCAACTTGTCCATTGAGAATCTCTCATTGATCGGTAGAAAATAAGTTGACTTAGTCAATCGATCAATTATTACCCAAATAGTGTCGTGATTAGATTTTGTCCTTGATAATCCAACTACAAATCCATTGCAATGTGCTCCCACTTCCATTCAGGTATCTCTAAGGGTTGAATTAGTCCACTCAGTTTCTGATGTTCGGCCTTTACCCTTTGACAAGTGTAACATCTACTAATCCATTGTGCAATCTCCTTCTTCATAGCCGGCCACCAAAAGTTATGTTTCAAATCTTGGTACATTTTTGTGCTTCCCGGGTGAATAGAAAATTCTGAGTTGTGAGCATCCTTTAAAATCTCATTCTTCAATTCTTCCACATTCGGTATCCAAATTCTTGATGAGAATCTTAGAATTCCTTGGTTGTCTTTTTGAGTGCAAATCTCTTCTCCGGTCAACTCATTTATCCTTTGATTCATCACTTCTTCTTGGCACTTCTTAATCTTTTCTAATATTTCTGGTTGAAAAGTCATCAAACAAATCATTTCTGTAGGTGCACTTGGAGCTCGAATCTTAATTCCCATCTTCTCAAATTCCTTTGATAACTCTTGGGCCATAGTCAACATATTCAATCTCTCCTTGTGACTTAAAGCATCTGCTACTATGTTCGCTTTCCCGAAATGATAATTGATTGTGCAATCATAGTCCTTAATCAACTCCAACCATCTTCGTTGCTTCATGTTTAATTCCTTCTGAGTGAAAATGTATTTTAGGCTCTTGTAATCGGTATATATCTCGCATTTCTCTCCATATAGGTAATGTCTCCACGGCTTTAGAGCAAACATAATTGTAGCCAATTCCAAGTCATGAGTTGGGTACCTTTGTTCGTGAGGCTTAAGTGTATTGACGCATAGGTTATTACCTTCCCGTGTTACATTAAAACACATCCCAATCCTTTGTGTGACGCATCACTGAATATTTCAAGGTCTCTTTGATCATCTGGCAGGGCTAATAGTGGAGCGGTGACTAACTTTTGCTTCAATTCTTGAAAACTCTTTTCACAACTCTCCGTCAATTCAAACTTCTCATTCTTTCAGATCAATTTTGTCAATGGTACTGCAATCTTCGAGAAATCCTTCACAAATCTTCGATAATATCCGGCCAATCCCATAAAACTTCTAACTTCAGTCGGGGTCTTCGGCCTTTCCCAATTCATTACAGCTTCTATCTTCGCTGGATCAACTCGAATACCTTCACTTCCGATAATATGCCCTAAAAATTGAACTTCTCGTAGCCAGAATTCACACTTCGAAAACTTTGCATATAACTTCTCCTTTCTTAAAGTCTCCAAAGCTATTTTCAGATGTTCAACATGTTCTTCCTCGGTCTTTGAGTATATTAGAATCTTGTCGATAAACATAATGACAAACGTGTCCAAATACTTCTTGAATACTCGGTTCATCAAGTCCATAAAGGCGGCTGGCGCATTTGTCAATCCGAATTCCATAACTAGAAACTCGTAATGTCCGTATCTGGTTTTGAAAGCAGTCTTTGGTATGTCTTCTGGCTTAATCTTCAACTGATGATATCCCGATCTTAAGTCAATCTTCGAGAAGTAAATTGATCCCTTAAGTTGATTAAACAAATCATTAATATGAGGTAAAGGGTACCTATTCTTAATTGTCAATTTGTTAAACTCCCTATAGTCGATGCACAGTCTCATACTTCCATCTTTCTTTTTCACAAACAGAACTGGAGTACCCCATGGAGATACACTCGGCCTTATAACTCCTTTATCCAATAACTCTTGTAGTTGCTTGGCCAATTCCTTCATTTCTGTTGGTGCCATACGATAAGGTGCCTTCGATACAGGTTCCACGCTGGGTGCTAAGTCGATAGAAAACTCAATTTGACGGTCAGACGACAATCCAGGAAGTTCGTCAGGAAATATATCGGAAATTTATTAACTATCGGGATACTTTCTATATTCAGCGTCTCCTTAGATCTATCAATTACATGAGCCAAATACCCTTCACACCCTTGTCTTAACAACTTTATAGCTTGAATCATCGTCAAAAATGTTTTAGCTTGTTTCTACCCTTTAAACTCTACTTTCTTTCTTTAAGGGGACTTAAGAATCACTTTCTTCTTACAATCTATTTGAGCACCATATTCTGCTAACCAATCCATTCCTAATATAACATAAAATTCTCCTAGTTGAAAAGGTATAAGGGAAGCAAGGAAACTATAGCCTGAAATCTCTACTTTACACCGGAGGCAAACACTTTTAACAGATACTCGTTCTCAATTAACCAAAATAATAAATAAGGGTTCAACTAACGGTTCAATTTCACAATTCAACTTGCCAACAAAAGATTCAGATATGAAAGATCTAGTAGCTCCAGAATCAAATAGCACTTTAGCATTGATGTTGTTGACAGAAAGCGTACTTGCCACAATTTCAGAACTCTGAACAACATCCTTGATATTCATGTTGAATGTCCTGGCCTGAGCAGGATAGGAGTGAGGGAACACTGGAGTTGCAGATTCAAAAAGTTGATTTGAAGGTAGTTGAAGAGTTGGAACAGAAGATGTCATTTTTTGATTATAAGGGGCGGCCGTCAATTGCATCAACTTATTGTTTCTGGGGGCCTTTCAATCCCTCGACATATGATCAGTCTTTCCATACTTGAAGCATGTAACAGGAGGCTTTGGGTTTCGACACTCATTCGTATAATGACCTATCGAATTACACTTGAAACAAACGATGTCAGCCTTATTGCAGTTACTCGTGTGTCTCTTGTTGCAGAATTTACACTCCGTATTTATTGCTTGATGGGATCTTTGACCACTTGGCCCTTGAATCCTATTCTTCTTACTCTTATTATCACCCTTCTTAAGGCTTCGGGGTCCTCCTTGGTTCTGGAATCCAAACTTCTTGAAATTCTTTCTACTTTGGCTCCCTTGAGCCGATCCTTCACCATTATTTCTAAACTTGCTTTTCTTACTCTCTTTCTCCTTTAAGTTTTGATCATTTTCTCCTTTGATTACCATCCTTCTGGACCACTTCAGCATATGTGGCCAATTCAAAAGCAGCCACTATGCTTTATAGCCAAGGCTTCAATCCTTGTTGAAATCTCTTCGCTCTCTTTTCATCTGTGTCCACATAATCTCCAACAAACCTAGCCAATTCAGTGAATTTCTTCTCGTACTCTCCCATAGTCATTCCTTCTTATTTGAATTCAAAGAACTTCAATTCCATTTGAGTCTGCATATACCTCGGGAAATACTTGTCCAAGAAAATCTTCTTGAATCTATCCCAAGTGATGACTTCTTCCTCTTTCAAAGCACGTGCCGACTCCCACCAATAATTTGCTTCACCTTTCAGAAAGTAAGATGCATAATCGACCTTCTTTTCTTCACTTACAACAGCTAGCGTGAAAGATTTCTCTATCTCTTTAAGCCAAGATTGGGATTCTACAGGGTCTTGAGTTCCACGGAACTCCGATGGTTTCACAGCTTGGAATGATTTGAAAGTTATAGGGGTTGGTGGTGGTAGAGGTGGTTGTTGTTGTTGTTGTTGAAGTTGTTGTTGAAGGAGTTGTTGTTGTTGAGCAAGGGTAACAAATTATTGGTAAAGTATTTGCATAAGTTGAGCCAAGTTAGGTGGCGGATCTTCATGATCCCCGGTTTTGGTGTTGCAAGCTCTACGAGGAGGCATGATTCTGAATGTAGACAACAAAGGTTTATTCACAGTTCAATATTTGCATACACAAGTTATAACAAGGGTAAATATTAAGTAATAAGGTCTTATTCAAGGGTTATTCAACAATGCAAAGGTCTATTATTATTGTTATTCCATGATGGTGTGTAACTTATTAAGGTACAAGGTATCACAACTAACAGGTGCAATTATATAAGCAAAGGTATATTCAAGGGATATCTTAGGGAAATATTAAACATGATCAAGTTCTCAAGGGGTCAACAGAATTTAAACAACAAAAATTCTATCTAAGCAAGCATATAGCATGGTAATGAGATGGCAATTATAAGGATAATTAAAGTGCGAAATTAACATTAGTTCGAATAAAAAGTGTGAATAAAGTATGAACAGGAAATAAAGTGTGAATAAAGTCTTCCCGAAATAATCCGGGTACAAGGTATAAAATGGAAATCAAAGTACTAATCAACAATGATGCTAGAAATAAGTAAACTATATGATATTCCAAGGGGATGGTGACGGTGAAGTAGTAGATGGAGGGGAAACAGGGTCACGGAGACGGCTAATCACTCGACGGAGCTCGTCGGCAATGGCGGTAAGAGTGACCTGACTCTCTCTCACGGTGTGGAATCATCAATGTCAATCGGTCCTCGGCCATCTGGATGATCTCCTCAAGCCTGGCTATCAGTCGGGGTCGGTTGCGCTCATCATCAAAGTCCTCGCTGTACAATTGGTCCACCCTGTGCCGAAGATTTGTGTTCTCGCCTTCCAGTCGATCAACCATCATAACCATTTGCTCGTAAAGAGGGAATGGCACAATAATAGGGAAACCGGGAGTCGATAAGGATGATGTCTGTCAAACAGTTATATATATATATACGCAGTTATAAGTTAAAAAAAGGTTAGAAAACCTATAGATTCTAACATCCCCAAAAACCCAAATGATCTAAGTTCATCATATCCTTTAAATTCCTATCTTATATTCATTTATCCTATGTTGTTTAGTGACTTAAACCTGACGCTCTGATACCAATCGGTGATGAACCCACATTACTAACTAGAAGAAATATGTATAATATTGATTAAACAGTAAAGTACTACAAATAGTTAGAATATTAAAGCTACAAGCCTTAACCACAATCCCCGGATCCAGAAGAATGAGTTTGAACAACATCTAACATCTTTTAATGATACAGACCAAAATATCATAAGTCAAATTACTACCAAGTTGTAAACCCAAAGTTTGTAAACATTAGGGAACTACTAGTTCCCTACCTACTCCAACATCCGATGGTAGGCATACCCCGAGTTCCCACATGTCTTACACGCGGTTTGCTTGAAACGAGCCATCCTCGAGTTTCACTGAAGGGTTAGCATCAATAACAATATTAATGAGCAAAAAGATCAGCAAGTGAATAACAGTGTATAAAAATTCATCATAAGCTCAATAAAACAATAACAGAAGGTAAATCAACAATATGAAATCTCAAATAAAAGTTCAAGTCTATAATAAGTGAATGGAATTGGAAATCTATACGGTGCTATGAGCAATGAAGGGTGATCAGTACACATCAAAGCTCTGAACCACATAACAAGTGATTCACAACTATTGAGGATTCTCGGCACACATTGGCCATATAAAACCATCAGGCTCCCCGCTAATGAGGTTTTAAAATTATAAAAGTCACGGGCGCCTCAGTCTTATTATAAAATACCATCCAATTCCTTTTAATCAATTCATTTCAATTCAAAGGGTTCTTGATCAAGGACAAGATAACAAGTGTATGTATTGTCAAGGTTCAAGTGACAAGTTGTCTAAAATTAAGGAATGTTATTAAAATCAGGGTTCTCAAAAGAAATAATTCAAATTTATGAGGGGTTTAGGGTTCACATGATATATTAAGGGCCTATTGTAGGGTATTTATGTGGGTATGAGGTAATACGTAATGAAAAGGGGTCAATTCAAGTATAAAAGCAGTTATCTAAATTCGAGGTCCAATTATTAGGTGATGTCATGGACTATTCATTTCTATTAAAACTATAGTCATGCATTCACAGGGTATTCAATTACAAGAAAAAAAATTATAGAGGTAAGTTGAGAGTTCACTTGCCTGGACTACGCTTACTGAGTACTTGAATGGAATCGTCTATGGGCTCCTTTCCTGGCCTCCTACTTGAACCTGTAATAAATAGTATCCTCGTCACAACACTTGCTAACTACCCTTTCGCGTATAACTATATATATATAGATATATATACACATATATATATAAACTTAAACTCAACTAATCACAAGTAATATATGCATCACATAATCCACATAACACATAGCAAGAAATGGCATGGCAATTTATCACTTAATTAATAGTACATACCTAGATTCTATTTACTACCTTAGTCACTTAAGCAATTAACCATATAACATACAAATATCATGACCAATACTCCTAATCCTCCTTTACAGACCTCAACTCACCCTAAATTTAGTAAGGCACGCTTGTTCCTCACTTCAAATGACTCACAAATGCAATGCACACTACTTAACTTACCCGAATGCACACCTTGGCACCATTTGTGTGCCTTGGAAAAAGAATGCTATTCTACTTGGGGTCTTTTCCCAATATGACTTTCACTAACTTATATGACTTAAAACTAACTGCCAAACTCATTATGAGGTCAAGGCCTCACACAAGACATACATACAATGCAATGCACCTCACTAAGTTCCTAAATGCGACTTTAATGGTGACTCTTGGGTGTTTTGGTGGAAATAAGGTATCTCCACCTAAGTCCTTCACTCCAAACCAATTCACAAAGATTACAAAGACTCTAAACTATCTCACTGAGGTGATATGACTCAGAGGCCTCACTTACAAGGACTCTTAATAACCAATGCACCAACTAGACTCCCCTTGTTGCATACTTTGGCACCCCTTTGAGTGCCTTGGCAGAAATATGAATTTCTACCTTGTGCCTTTGCTATACTCTTACTCCTATGACTTCTTATGACTTTAAGATAACTTTTTCAATTGATTTGACATCAAGGCCTCACTTAGGCCTCCCTAGGCCTCCATGCCAAGTTGGCACAATTCTGCCTTCCCTGAGTACCCTATTTTTACCAACTTAAAACTCATTTATCTAGTTCAATTACTGGTTTTAATGACTTTTTAAGATTCCTAAGACTTCATTATATCTATTTAGACCAAGTCCCTGTGAAGGCCTAACCTATGACATAGTTATTATTGACCAAAAGTCGAGTTTACCCAAATGTGCCATATTCTGAGCTGCTCTCTGATTCGTGTTTGTGCACCTAACTAAATGCATGTTTTTATTGATTCTAAGGCTACTGGACACATTTATGAATCAAGTCCCAACTCTCCTGAGCTCAGGCCTACCAAGGCCTTACTAAAACTCACCTAAAATGACCTAAACTTCTAGTACAAAATTCTACCCTGCTATGACCAACGTGTCTCCTTCCACCTTAACTCCCTTCATTACTCTAAAATCAATGAACAACCAACCAAGGAAAGTCATAAAATACACTAACACTTACTTACTATCAACATATAAGGTCCATTTGCAATTCATTAAGCATGAAGATCAATTATACAGACAAGTAAAGTAACACATCACAAGCCAAGCCATCACTTAACAATTTAAAGTAAAATTCGAAGTGAACATTCATGGTAACTTCATGACACCTACTGACCATAAGCTCATATCATCATATATAACTAAACTAGCATTTTATCAAAGGAAACATGGCATGCAACTCACAAAAATCAACCAACAAAGCATAAAGGCATCACACATGGCATTTTGTTTCAGATCTTCTAACAAACCAACATGCAATGGTTAAGTCTTCTACACAAGGATTATAACATGATAAATCATCAAAGAAACATAGCATGCAAGGGCTGGAAATTTACAAAACCTCATTTTTAAAAGAAAAACTTTCGAAAATCATGAAACATGGCAAAAAATCATAAAATTTTGAAGGATAACATATCACACATTCGGCTCTTCATAGAGTCATTGCCAAATGTCATGAACAATGAGTATGACTTGACAAAATAGAAGTGTAACACCTCTCCAAGATCACATATTTCTCATTTCTATAAGCCACCATGGTTGAAACCTTGAGTTCACAAGAACTAAGGCCTCAACTTCGGCTTCATCAACATGCACATACAAAGCTAACCTCAAAATGAAGATACTCCACTAGATGATGAAGGTCTTGGATTGACTAGCTTGAGAAGTGAAAGAAAATGAAGAGAAGTGAAGAAAACTAGCAAGAATGGGGGTGATGGTGTGCTTGGCCGAGAGGGAGAGAGGAGATGAGAGGGCAAAGTGTTTGAGTGGATGTGAGGTGAATAATGAGAGCATTCTCTTGGTTTTGTTACTTTAACTTGACTAAAAGTGGTAGTGGAATGGAGAATTTACACAAGTATCCCTCTTGCTAGTTGTGACAAAAATCCATGCAAGGTTAAAGAAGTAAACTAGCAAGTTAGTGGGGTCGGAATTGACGGTCTTAGCCTTGGACCCTATTATAAGCTAAAATGCATGCAAGGGTATACTAGTAATCCAATAATTAATAAAAGTATGATTAAAAAGAATGGATTTTAGTAAATAAAATACAACTCCATAAATCATGAAATTAATACTATAAATACTATGAGATTTTAGAAGTTTTATAAAATTGTTTTCAAAAATTTTGGACAAGAATATATTTTAAAAGGAATTTTCTAAGATCAATACTCTAATATACAAGCCACATAAATTATAATTAACAATTCTAAGTCACATAAGAAAAAAATGCAAGTAATTTGATTTTAAGCCGCTATTATACGAATTATAATCTATCGTCTAATTTCAACTATTACAATTATTATCTAATCGCGATAAACTCAAATATTATTTAATCACTTAACAAAATTTGCTCGCGTACAATTAATTATACGCTTATAAATAATCTAATATTCGCAATATCACACAACAAAGAATATATATGAATACATTGAATTCACATAATTTCTGACATCTAATACACGAAAAATTTATATACGCACAAAATGGAATATTATATTACATTTATAACAAATATTTACAGGCGTTACATCAGGAATCTGGGTCGTCACACAATCCTTCAATCATGTGTACCCTGCATTAACTCAATAATCCAATAATTCCATATCACAGACCCCCATTCTCACACACTCACAAGTTATAGCCTTAGAAATGACGTACAACAAGTATCATCTGTTATTAAAACTCAAATGTACTTTACAGGATCTCAAACAATTATTCATAACCTCTACATGAAGTTAAAATAATTACGACTGATATCTTATACCTATCTCATACTCTGGCCCACCTGAGACAAAGATGCCAGGGATTCTCCCCATAACTACATGTGACTAAGTCCCACACCGGCATACTGGTTATCTGTTGTGTTGTGACATTTAAAAGAAAGCAAGAGTGAGCAATAATGCTCAGCCATAATATTGTACAGTATGAAATGACTGTATGATAAACTCAAGTATAATACCATATATGATAAATATGTTTTACTTAAAATAGTTTTCCTTGGTGGTACACACCTTCTTTCGAAAACAATTCTTTATTGGATTTATAATCCTGCGAATACCTTAATGTTAAACCCAACACCTAGGCTTGGGTTACAGTATTGCATCACAATTCTAATTGGAGGAATAGGACATTCACTGGAGCTACCGCATAAGATGATCAGTCATACTACGGCAATCAGTAACCTTTTCTACTAGTAGAAGGATGACACCTTCGTATCCCGGTTATCACCCTTGCCGCATACAGGCAATGTATCCCATTTCGAGTATACACACACTTCGCAGGTCCTTAGGTACATATATTACCGTCTCCCAGGGTACTTGCATTCTCTCCAATACACGAAGTACTGGATCTCTACCCCTCCCTTGTCCTTTAAGAAATCCTATCATATCCTAAGAACTCGTACTCCTCGAATTCCCAAAGCGTTTAGCTTATTGATAGGCACAACTCATGTTGCTAGTATATATATATATATATGTACTTCCGAGAATTTTCGGGGGAAATACTAAGATACTGTGAGTTGACCGTTGTCAACAGATAAATAAATGAGGGGGAGTTTCTTTTGAAACTATATTCAAAATATTTAAAATACGTCGAGATAATAATTTTTCGACAATCTGAAAGTATTCGAATGACTTTCTAAAACTCAGAAAGTATTTTAAATTAGGTTTTATAATTTTTAAATCATATTAAATTATTTAACAAATATTTAATAATTAAATAATATTTATTAAATAATTAAAGGTCGAATAATTATATTTTAAAAGAATATTTGAAATAATATTTCTCAACTAATTTATGTTTGAATAATTAAAGTAATATTTAATAGATATAAGTAATCGAGTTTAAAACAAATAATTGTTGGAGTATACTTCTCCTATTTAAAATGAATATCCGAAATAATATTCATTGTTCAAGTGATTAAATATAGTTGAGGAAATACGATCTTTGAAAATCTTTTTAAATAAATTCGAGGTACTTTAATATTTCGCAAAAGGACATCGAGTCCCTTGGAATAAAATATCTATGGACTTTAATCGTCCAAAATATCTCCGGAATGATTCCCGGGTTTTCGTTTAAAAACTCTGACCGACTCTCGGTCTTATAATATATACACCACGCTACTCGCTAGCGTTAACATTCTCAAATATAACTCCTCCGAAATACTTTCAGGTTTTTATAAACTTACACCGACCGACTCTCGGTCTAAATATAACATTTCAAGCTCGGTATGAACATATACCAAAATTTATCAACAATTGAGTAATATAATATATCTCAAACTTCGTAAAACAGTTTAAAGCAATCTCATGCATATATCACAGTTTTGTAAAACATTCACAACACAACAGTTCTTAAAAGGTAGAATTTGAAAACTTGCCTGGGTAATTTGAGGTGGAGGATGCTCTAGGGTCCACTCTGAAATCTATAACCATAAACATAAACTGTTTCGTTAGATTCCGTTCTTATTTACAGTGACTCATACACATATGCTACTTATTATTCATTCTCTCAACTCATTTTACTCTTATTATTTCCTCAAGTACTTATTCATGTCACGGTCGCTTCCTTTTCAAAGTACCTTATGTCCGTTTACATTTTCATCATCGGCTGCGCTTATGATTTCTAACGGTTTTCTAATCGCGCGGTCTTGGTTCCGATTATTTTTATAAAATTGAAAATTCCTTATTTTCACTTGAACTTTTATATCAGTTAAGGAACTCTATTTCTTTGTAAAAATTTCATGATTTATGAATATTTTTAAGTCGATCATTTCTATTCTCAAAGTTCGTAATTCGTAGCAGTTTTCTCGCGTAAATCACTTTTACTAAAACGGTCATAACTTTTTATCCGTAATTCGGAATCAAGCGATTTAAGTGCCTAAAAGATCCTTATAAAATTTTCTATAATAATCAAGTGTTAGTTTCAAGAAACTACAATTTATACAGTCGAGACTTTCCGCCGAAACTTAATATTGAGTTTTGTTCGTTTTAGCGAGATTTCGATTACGATCTGAGTTTCGTTTACGTCTTAAATCTCTGTACTACTATCAACAATCATTAAATAATCATCCCAACACTAAATCCCTACTAAATCTTTTTTATAGAAATAGCACCTCTCAAGAACATCATGTTTTGGAGGAAAAAATCATCAACCTTAGAACTAATTAACTAAACATCAAGATTACAACAATTCAACCACTAAAACTAAGTTTATAACTAGGTTTTCAAAGATTCTTGAACTTAAACCTTAAATAAAGATTGGTCAAAGATTTATACCTTTCTTGAAAGCTTGATATGTGTTCTTGATGATGGTGAAGTCTTGGGAATACTTGGTAGGGTTTTTGGAACCTAGATCAACCATTAAAATCAAGAAACCAAGGAAAAGTTACTATTTATACTATTCATTATCACTTTTCTTGAATTTATTTCACCCAACAAACCTCAATGAAATGAGCTCAAAAATTTATCTTCCCTTAGTTTAGGATGTATGAATCTTGAGAATTAATGGTGGATTTTCAATGGCTGGAACTTGGGGTTTTGAATTTGATTTTCTTCTTTTTCTTGAAGAAGCCGAGTAGATGAAGAATGGGGAGAGAGAGAGAGAGAGATTTTTCTTGCTTTATTGAATGCTTCTCTTGGAAGATTTTGTTGTATGATTTGTATATATTATAAATACTAGTAAATCTATGCATATCCTAGTACATATCTTACTAGCTTCCTAGGCTTCCAAGCTAATCTATTTAGTTTAGGTTTTAGTCTTACTATTCCTAGCTTGTAGGTCATCATGCAATCTAGTTTAGCTTACTATTTGATAACCTAAACATGGTTAGTTTTTTACCATAGTTAGTTAGTTTAGTTAGCTTGGTTCGATACGTTTATTTATTCATTTACGTGTTCGCTCGGTTGCTTATTCGTTTTCGTAGTAAATTCTCGCAAACGGTTCACGGTGTAAATCCTTTCGTATACGTTCTTTATGTTTTAAAGTATCGTTCTTGGATTTGAATTAGTAGGATTTTAAATTTGTAATTATATTGTGATTCCCGTAATCCTTGATGGTTCGTAGATACGGTCATTTTTCAAAGTTCGTTTTCTTCCAAAACTAATAGCATTTACATACACTCATTTGGTACGTATAATCACAATATCAACGCGGAATCTTAAATTAAATACTCTTATATGGTGTGGTCGCAAAAGTTTTTATTAAACCGCAACATTACTATTCATAAAGGTCTTTTACCGATGTCAAAAATTTGGGTTCTTACAAACATGCTCATAGGGGGAAGTCAGCTCTCCGAGCCAGATGCATCCCATGATTTCTTCCTCATCGACCGCTCGCCACACTGCAATGGTATTCTTCAGCGATGCAGATTATGAGTTAATTTGTCCATGACACAATCACGCCATCATTCTCACACTGGATATTATCGACCACGATATACTGAAAACGCTCGTGTATAATGGGTCCTCAGTTGATGTCTTATTTTATCACGCCCTCAACTGTATGCAGCTAGGATACCACAAACCTGGACCCGCGGAAGATGGCACCCTATATGGCATAGGACACAACATAATCCCCATCCAAGGAGTCATCTACCTACCCGTCACCTTCAAAGTCTTTCCTTAATAGGTCCGCTATATTATCAAATTTTACAGCATCAACATCCCATGTGCGTACAACGCGATTCTCAAAAGGCCCGGGCTCGGCAAGCTCTAAGCTCCAACCCTCCATCTCAAGGTCAAGTTCCCAACCCCCAAGGGAGCTGGAGAACTTAAGGCCGATCTCTTGACAACAAAGGCATGTTACAGAATCACACTAGACCTAGAAGAAACTCGGGAAGGCAATAATAAAAAAGCTTCTGACCATCAAAGAGAGGAATCGATTACCATCTAGACCTCTAAAAAAGATAAAAAGGCCGAGGCACACAAGGCCCGCATGATGCACCAACACCAGCGTCGACTTTCAGAGCTGGTTCATATGATGGAGAAGTCAGCTAACTTGGATCAAGGAGCTTCGACTTCCAGCAAACCAAGAGACGGGGATCGGCCGCGATCGCATCCCGTCGAAGCAACAGAAGATAACTCAATCATCCCCAGGAACCCAAACTAAATAGTTAGCATAGGCACTAAACTACGTCCAGAAACCCGGACAGGGGTGATTAACCTGCTACAGACTTATCCAGGCGTCTTTGCAAGGACCGCGACAGACCCTCGATGTCAGCCTATGAAACAGAAGAGGCGGAATTTTGCACCAGAAAGATAGTAGCCGATCGAGACGGAGGTAAAGCAGTTTCTCACGGCCGGAATTATTTATGAAATCCAACACCCAGAGTGGCTATCCAATATTATCAATATTATTGTTATTCCTAGTGGACTAACAATGAGATTTACAAAAGGGGGGTTGAATGTAAATCTCAAAACTTTTTCAAGTTTTGAGCAGTTTTAAAGGCTTTGTGTTCAAGATAAACAAGTGTGTGAATTGCTTTAAGCTAATACAGACAGATATATATTCAAGCACTAATGTAAAGAACACAACAGACCTTAAAAACTTTTCTGGTGGATTGTTGTTCCACCAGAGATGGTATTTCAGAAAATCTGTGATTCAAGATGTTGATCACAGCTGCATTCTAGTACAAACTAGATAATTTTTCTCTCAAGATTTTTCTAAACAGCACTGGAAAAATTCTTCTCTAATTACTAGCTGCTACTTGGTTTATATATCACCAAGTGTACAAGTGAAGACAAAGATAAAAATACAATAATAAAATAAGTTCTCCACTTGTTTCTTCTCCATATCACTCAAGTACTTTGTTGACTATTGCCTCTTTGTACTAGAGTAGAACGGCTGCTTTTTCTGATGTTCCTGAAATTAGGCTTCCACATTTCAGTTGTCTCTGTCAACCCATGTGCCTCTGTCTGCTGTTACAACTACCACTTATCAACTGCTATTTAACAGAACATCCGTTGAAGCCTTCATCCGTTGATGGCTTTATCCGTTGATGTGTTAGCAGTTGAAGCTCTATCCGTTGAAGCTTTAGAGACATCCATTGAAGCTTTGTTTCTCATCCGTTGAAGGTCTTTAAGACATCCGTTGATACCACTTCATTTATACAAAATTACAAGGCATGAAATATTTACAATTGGCCTTCCTATTTGCATATCTTCTAGTAGTCAACATGACTTATATTTTCTCTCAACTTCTAAGAATTATATCTTAAATACAGAGACTGAAATGTGCTACAACACTAGACTTATTTCTAAGTAAAGCTGCACCATCAACGGATAGCCAAAGTGGTCTTATCCGCTGAGGCTACAAACACTAAACTTCTACTTAAGTGTTTTGTTAAACATATCATCAAACTAATGCACATATATTCCTAACAATCTCCCCCTATTTATGTCTATGAGAATTGTAGACATAAATTCAGGGTTAACTTGATGATAACAAAACACTTAACATATATATCAATTGAAACTAAGTAGAAATTTAAAAGTGCTGCAAAAGTGTATGTACTAGGAGGTAATTGAAGATTTACAGAATTTCCAAGGGTGCTCCTTTAGTCTGAGCAAATCATCTTTTTCTTCTTTGTTCCCTTGTTTTCTTTCCTAGCCCTTTGTCATTTTCCTCAATTTGGAGTTGGAGTTGTCTGTAGAATTCAGCTTCATCTTCATCACTGATATCCAACTTAGATTGCATTTCCTTGAGAGTTTCATTGCTGGCAATCTTGAGTTGGTCTTCAAGTCTGAAAAATCTTCTGACTCCTTTATCATCTCTAAATTCCATCAACCAATGAGGTGATTTGTGGATTGTAATTCCCCTTTCTTGAATGAGTAAAGTTCTGGGCAAAGCATTGGGCTCCCTCCAAGTTTTCCTTATGTTGGCAATCTTGTTGAGAATTTCAGTCTTGGCAGTCCTGGTAAAGCCAGAATCCTTTTGTATGGCTGAAAAGACTCTGATCAAGGTAGAGTAGCCTTCATTCAGAATCCTATAGAGAGGCCATGTTCTTTCCCCAGCTCCTTTGTATCTGAACACCAATCTCTCTGGTAGCTGTCTGTAGGCAGCTATTCCCCTTACATCCTCCAGCTCATCCAGATAGAGTTCAATGTCTGAAATTTCTTTTATGTCACAGATGTGAACATAATCATCTTTAGAAATGGGTGGCATAGGCTTAGGTTTTTATTTTTGAGTGAATTTCTTAGAGGTTAGGGGAGGTGTAGATTTGGATTTTCTTTTCTGTTTCTTTGGTAGTGGAAGAGTGGTTAAAAAGGTAGGCAATTTGATGGTGTGCCAATCAATAGGTTCCTCTTTTGGGATGATTAGTTCACCATGGATGTTTATAGTGGGATCAGCAACACAAGGTTCAGGTATGGAAGGTAGTGGTTTAGATATTGATTTAGTTTCTTCAGTGTTATCTTCACTCCTTCTATGTGCCTTGGCCTTTCTTCTGTTTCCCTTCTGCCATTCCTCTCTTTCCTCCATACTCTCACCAAATATACTCCCAAAAACCTCATCTAGGTTTGCAATCTTGTCTTCACCCCTGACTTCAATTCCTTTCTCTCCTTCAACTTGACTTGACTTTAGCTGTTGTTCAAGCTTTGCTTGTGCTCTTTTGTCAGCCTTGAGTTTTTCAGCTTCTTTCTTCAACCTTTTGGTTTCTTCCCTCTTGGCCTTTGGAAATTTGGGATGTCCTTGCATCACACAGATACTCTTTCCCTCTCTAAAGATAATGGCCATTTTCATTCTTTCAACTATGTCCTTGGTCTCCTTAAGCTTTTTGATGTTAGCACCCAAAACTTTGTCTTCATCAGGCTTTGGAAGAGGAAAGTCCACTTCTTTCATCTGAGCAAAGTCTAGGGGGTTCTTTGTGGAGTCCTTGCTGGATCTAGTGTTGGGCTTGAGAACTATAGGTTTTAGATTCTTGAAAGAAGTCTCTCCAACCTTATTCCTCCTTTCTGGCTTGTGCTCCATAATGATTGGTTCAACCTTTGTGCTATGTTTCACAGATATTGATTTATCTTGTGTTGAGCCAAACACTTGTTGCACCCTTTCATCAATTCTCCTCCTTTGCTCTTTCACTTGAATTTCAGCTGCTGCTAGCTGGATTAGGTCAATTCCATCAGGCTTTCCTTTGATTTGCATAATTGGAGAAGTAGTGATGGCAGGAACTAGCACTTTAGATATCTGGATTTTTGTAGATGGCTCTCCTTCCCCTTCCCTTTTTCTCTCCCCCTTTTTGTTATCATCAAGGAGAGGGGTCAAGCCTTGTGCCTTTGCCAGCTGCATAAGTAGACTTGTTTGAGATTGTTGGTTGTGAAGAATGCTAGCCACAGAATTTTCAATAACTTGGACTCTGTCTTCTAATTTAGCCAGCCTCTTTTCAGTATTTGAATCCTTTTTCAATCTCAACAATAAGTCCTTCATTGTACCATAGGGCATGACTGAATCCAATTTTTCAGAATTGTAGGATTTCAAGTCAGCAATATCCTTCTTGAGTTCATCCACACTCAGATTCTGTCTTACTTGCTGCAACTTCATGAGATGCAGTGAGTTCAGGTGAGCTGTAAGGATTGCCTTGGTACCAGCATGTGAAGTTTTCTGAATGGCCTGTTGCATAGTACTAATTTGTTTGACTAAGGAGACATTGAATTGCCCTGATGTAGACTCCTTTGTCAAGGCCCATTCAGGTAAATTTGGAATAGAACTAGGGCCTTCATCTCCCCCTAAGTTCATGCTTCCATCAAAAGAAACAGAGTCATCATCATCAGAATTTACTCCAAATTCCTCAGATGACTCGCCAGCTGTAGAAGGCATCTTGTTTATAGCAGCTTTATCCCTTTGAAGAGATTCTTTTGTATGTACTAGATGTAGTGTCTTTTCTACCCCCTCATTGCCCTGAGCAGCTAACAACTGATAGGCTGACACAGGATGAGTAAAAGTGTCAGCATCCAAGGAAATGTTATCAATTACAGCTTTGTAATGTTGCTGAAATTGTCTTTCCTTTTCAGCATCATCCACAATCATTGACTCATTAGCAATGGCTGGATCCACCCTTATATCTGCTGTACCTGCCTTTCTCTCTTTTTCTCTATATTCTTGCATCAGGGGCTCCCCCTGGCTCATACTTCTCACTTCCTCACCTTCACCTACTAAGGTGGTACTCCTCTCACTTACTTTTGCCATGCTGGAAGAAATAGCATGCTTATTTGAGCTCTCAATCTCTCCTTTTGCCTGGGTGCAACCCAGCCTCTCACTCAAATTGTCACTCCCTTCCCTCAATCCTAAAAGTGATTGTACAGTAATCATGTCTTATACACTTGGAATTATTTCAGTTGTGTGTGTAGAGACTATCAACGGATATAAAATAGCCGTTGAAGGTGACACTGATGGTATCAACGGATAACTGCTGTTAAGCTTATCCGTCGAAGAACAACCACTTGTCAACGGATGAGTGATATCCGTTGAAGAAGGAAAAGAAGTAGAAATTGAAAGTGATATAAATGTTGAATCTGTGTGGATTGATTTGAGTTTTGGTGACATAGATCCTTCAATTACATCTGAAAGAATTTGTGGGTGATCCAACAAATCATCTAAAAGATGATGATCACCTGTATTTGAGTGGGGCTCCTCCCTGAGTTGTAAAGAGGGAGAATCAGGAATTGATGGGAATAACATATCCACATCCAGAGATGGTGATGAAGTGTGTGGTGATTGATGTATGTTAATTGTGAGAGAATGGGGCTGTGACTCCACATTTGTTGGAGCCACATCAAACTGAGTTTGAGAAGGCATAGATACAGATGGATGTATCTGTGCAGTGTGTGCACCCTGTGTAGAAGATTGGGTTTTAGCCCTCTTTCTTCTAATAAAAGCTTTTGTTGGCGAGTGTTTGGCTTCAGTGTCCCTCCCTCGTTTGTTCTGTGTTCCTGGTTGGGAACTATTTTCAATAGTTACATCCTTTTGGGAGGATGCAGCTAGGGATATGCTAGAGACCTTTTCAACCACCACAGCTTTTTGAGAAACTGTGGCTTGGCTAGCTTGGGAAGCACTTATCTCTCCTTCCTTATCCTGGGGGTTTCTTTGATGTTCACCCCTCCCCTCACCACTCACACCCTGTTCACTCCCCTCAAGGTTAAGGGTAGGTGTTACAACTATTGTCTTTTGAGAAACAACAGAGGTGGTTTTCTTTGTCTTTGATTTTGAAAGTTTAGTTTTGGTGACCTTGGTAGGAATCTGTTGGGGCATTGTCACAGATTCCATGGGCACACTAGAAGATAAAGAAATAGAGGGGTTGGAAGAAGTAGGAGTTGTAGAAACAATTACCTCACTTACCTGAGGTGCATCCATGATTGGTAAATATACCAATGGTACACTGCTGTTGAGATCCATTCTCAATAAATCTGCAAGAACTCTTTTCTCTTGTGCCCAGCACTTGAGTTTGTTATTCTCATTGGTTATGACCAAACCTTCAGCAACATGGTTAGCCAATAACATAAAGAATCTAGCATAATAGATGTTATTAGGTCTATTAGCTTTGTTACCTAATCTAGTACCCAATTCTAGCATAACATAATTGCTAAAGTTAAAATACCTATCAGAAACAAGCATATAGAGCATATTAACAAGAGATGAAGTTATGGCATCAAAATTACTAATTTTCCCAGAGAAAACCTTGATAAAGGCATCCCCAAGAAAACTCCATTCTTTCCTAAGGCCTTTTCTTTTAATACTCCCTAAACTAGCAGAGTTAAGAGAATAACCTATGGAATCTAACATACTGGATACATCATTATCAGTGTGTGGTGTCATGGCATTGTTCTTAGGCAATTTAAAACATGCTAGTAAATTATCACAGTTAACACAGTGATTTTTACCTTTGAGAGTGAAAGAGATGGTCATATCTATGGAGTTGAACTCAGCAGTTGTCTAAATCTCCTCAACTACTTCACAGTAAATCGTTGGGGCTTCCAGCATTGCATAGCTAAGTTTACAGTTTTTGATGAAGTCCATCATTTTGTGATAATCTGAGTGGGCTTCATTCTTTGCTACCAAAGCTATGAAATTGTTCTTCTCATAGATGAACCCAGATTGAGACATAATTTTTACTACTGGTGCCATTGTTGTAAGTAGAAATTGCAGAGAATAACTTGAAGGACTTGTAGAGAGAAAATGGTAAAAGCTTTGAAATTTCAAGAAAGCGTAAGGTAAAAATGAAAAATCAGAAGGGCTTATATACTTTCTCAAATTAAAAAGTATAAATAAAAGATTAAACAATAAATATATGTTAGTGAATTTCAGCCGTTTAAGAATAAACTGTAAGTATTCTAAAAACTACCTTTAAAACAAATACATACAGCTGTATGTATGAGTATCAACGGTTAAGAAAATAGAATCAACGGCTGTGAAACACCTGAATCGACTGATGTGACATTTCAACGGATAAAGTAAACTGTCATCCGTTGAAAGGTACTTCAGTTTTATCCGTTGACGGATAAAAATTCCAGAAATGTATATGTCTTTCAACGGATAATGAACATCCGTTGATAGAACAATTTTGACTTTCAACGGATAGGAAATATCCGTTGATGGAATAATCTGTGTTAAAAAGTCAAATTTGTTCTAGCAACTAATACATTTCAGGCTTCAATTCAAATTGCAATAAGGACATAAATTTTATGAGTAATTAAGCATACCTAGCTCACTTACCAATCTAGTGAATGTTGATTCATCAAGTGACTTGGTAAATATGTCTGCAATTTGTTGTTCACTTGGAACAAAATGTAGTTCCACTGTACCATTCATGACATGCTCTCTGATGAAGTGGTACTTGATATCAATGTGCTTGGTCCTTGAGTGCTGCACAGGATTCTCTGTTATGGCTATGGCACTTGTGTTGTCACAAAAGATAGGAATTCTATCAACATGAAGTCCATAATCAAGGAGTTGATTCCTCATCCATAACACTTGAGAGCAGCAACTTCCAGCAGCAATGTATTCAGCCTCAGCTGTAGAAGTAGAGACTGAATTTTGCTTTTTGCTAAACCATGATACAAGCTTGTTTCCCAGGAATTGGCAGGAGCCTGTTGTACTTTTCCTGTCTATTTTGCAACCTGCATAGTCTGCATCTGAATAACCAATTAGCTCAAAGCCAGATTCTCTAGGATACCAAATACCTAAATTTGGCGTACCCTT
This sequence comes from Apium graveolens, assembly GCF_009905375.1. Taxonomy (NCBI): domain Eukaryota; kingdom Viridiplantae; phylum Streptophyta; class Magnoliopsida; order Apiales; family Apiaceae; genus Apium; species Apium graveolens. The sequence goes on from NC_133650.1 coordinate 108,589,841, forward strand.
GAGATATCTGAAAATCCTCTTGATAGCAATTAAGTGAGACTCCCTAGGATCAGCTTGAAATCTAGCACACAGACATGTAGCAAACATTATATCTGGTCTACTGGCAGTTAAATATAAAAGTGAACCAACCATGCCTCTATAACTTGTAATGTCCACAGACCTTTCAGTCTTATTCAATTCAAGTTTGGTGGCAGTGGCCATGGGAGTTTTTGCAGATGAACATTCCATTAAGTCAAACCTTTTTAGAAGATCATGAATATATTTAGTTTGACTAATGAAAATTCCATCACTAACTTGTTTAACTTGTAAACCAAGAAAATAGGTTAGTTCTCCCATCAGGCTCATTTCATACTTACTTTGCATTAGCTTAGCAAACTTTTTACAAAGATTATTATCTTTAGAACCAAATATTATATCATCTACATAAATTTGAACAAGTATACTAGAGCCATTAACATTCCTAAAGAAGAGAGTTTTATCAACAGTACCTCTAGTGAAGTGATTCTCCAAAAGGAATTTTGATAGGGTTTCATACCAGGCTCTAGGTGCTTGCTTCAGTCCATAGAGTGCTTTCAACAGATAATACACATAGTCTGGAAAATTTGGATCTTCAAACCCTGGAGGTTGACTTACATAGACTTCTTCCTCCAATTTCCCATTTAGAAATGCACTCTTGACATCCATTTGATAGACTTTGAAATTGGCATGGGCTGCATAGGCTAGAAAAATTCTGATGGCTTCAAGTCTTGCAACAGGCGCATATGTTTCATCAAAATATATTCCCTCTTGTTGAGAATAGCCTTTAGCAACCAATCTGGCTTTATTCCTTATGACAATGTCATTTTCATCCATCTTGTTTCTGAATACCCATTTTGTGTCAATAGGACTCTTGTTCTTTGGTTTGGGTATCAGCTTCCAAACTTTGTTTCTCTCAAATTGGTTCAGCTCTTCCTGCATAGCTAATATCCAATCTGGATCCAACAAAGCTTCTTCCACTTTCTTAGGTTCCTCCTGAGATAGAAAACTACTATACAAACATTCATCTTGAGTAGCTTTTCTTGTTTGCACTTTAGATGATACATCACCAATGATCAGTTCAAAGGGATGATTCTTGGTCCATTTCCTTTGAGGTGGAAGATGTGCTCTAGATGAGGTGGCCTCAGTATTGTCATGATGTGAGACAGAGTGTTGATTAGTTGAAACTCCCCCTGAGTTGTTGGTTCTTTGCAGGGAATTTGGAGTTCTATCAACTGATGATGTAAATCGATTATCCGTTGATGAACTATGATTAACGGATGCTTCATTTTGTACTTCAACGGATGATGCACTATTTCTTTCAACGGATACTGCATTGCCTCTATCAACGGGTGCAGAATTTTGTGCATTATCCAAGGGCATATTTTGAATCCCTTTTGAAGTGTCATCTCCATCAATCTCCTCTTCACTATCATCACAATATATCTCAATGTTGTCAAATTTGAGTCTCTCATGGTGTCCCTCATCTGTTAGTCCATCAATCTTTTTATCATCAAACACAACATGCACAGATTTCATAACAATGTTGGTTCTTAGATTGTAGACCCTGTAAGATTTTCCAGCTGAGTAACCAACAAATATCCCTTCATCAGCCTTTGCATCAAACTTTCCTTTATGGTCAGATTGATTCCTCAGTATAAAGCACTTACATCCAAAGACATGAAGAAAGTTTAGAGTTGGTTTTCTTCTCTTGAACAACTGATAAGGAGTCATGCCTTTAGCTTGATTGATCAAAGAAATATTCTGAGTGTAGCAGGCACAATTAACAGCTTCAGCCCAGAAATATGTTGGTAACTTTGATTCTTCAAGCATTGTTATGGCAGCCTCAATCAAAGATCTGTTCTTTCTTTCAACTACCCCATTTTGCTGAGGTGTTCTTGGAGCTGAGAACTCATGCATGATTCCATTTTCTTCACAGAACAGCCTTATTGACAAATTCTTGAACTCAGTTCCATTGTCACTCCTGATATTCCTAACCTTCAAGTCAGGATGATTATTGACTTGCCTGATGTGATTGATAATGATTTCACTTGCTTCATTCTTTGATCCAAGAAAATAGACCCATGAAAACTTTGAGAAATCATCTACAATCACTAAGCAATATCTTTTTCTTGCAATTGACAATACATTGACTGGTCCAAACAAATCCATATGCAGCAGCTGTAATGGTTCATCAATTGTTGTTTCAAGCTTCTTTTTGAATGATGCTTTCCTTTGTTTGCCTTTCTGACAAGCATCACACAAACCATCCCTTGAGAATTCAACTAGAGGAATTCCTCTAACTAGGTCCTTTTTGACTAGATCATTCATTGTCTTGAAATTCAAATGGGATAGCTTCTTGTGCCATAGCCAACTCTCAACTGAACTTGCTTTGCTGAAGAGACAAGTAATAGATTCTGCATCTGTAGAGTTGAAGTCAGCTAAGTACACATTCCCTTTTCTAACTCCAGTTAGAACCACTTTGTTGTCTTTCTTGCTGGTGACAACACAGGCTTCTGAATTGAAGGAAAATGTATTCCCTCTATCACATAGTTGACTGATACTCAGTAAGTTGTGCTTGAGACCATCAACTAATGCAACTTCATCAATGATGACATTCCTTGTTGAAATCAAGCCATATCCCATAGTAAACCCTTTGCTGTCATCTCCAAAGGTTATGCTCGGGCCAGCTCTCTCCTTAAACTCAGTGAGCAGGGAGAAATCTCCTGTCATGTGTCTTGAACAGCCATGTCCAAGTACCATAGATTTCTTCTTTTTCCCTGCACACCATAAAATCAATCAAGTTGATTTTGGTACCCAAGTTTCCTTGGGTCCATTCTTGTTAGCCTTTCTCCTAGACTTCATTTTCCACAGAATCAGCCATGAGAGCCAAGTTGACATATTCCACATCTTCATCCTCTTCTTCTCCATCAGCTGCCCAGTCTTTTTCTTGAGTAATGAAAGCCCTCTCCTTTTGCTTGAGCATATCAAAATATTTCTTTTTGTAATCTACTTGGTCAAATTTCTTCTTTTCAGAAGTTGGCTTTCTGCACTCACTTGCAAAGTGTCCACTTATACCACAATTGAAACACTTGAACTTGGATTTGTCCACCATGTTCTTGTGAGGTTTAGTGGCTCTAGTGTTTTTCCTAAATTTCATCTTTGCAAATCTCCTGGACATAAATGCAAGATGCTCATCAATACCATCAGAGTCATCTTGGCTGGAGTTGTCTTCATTCTCAGTAACTTGCTCCTTACCCTTGCTTGATTCTGATTTGCTTGTGCCATCTTTGGAGTTTGATGTAGATCTCACAGTTTCTTGTCTGCATTCTTTCTCATTTTCAGCTACCAAGGCAACTGAACCTCCTTTCTTTCTTCCCTTCTCCAATACCTCATCCTGTTCTAGCTCTAGTTCATAAGTCTTCAAGATTCCATATAATCTTTCAAGAGTGAAGTCCTTATAATCTTGAGAGTTTCTCAAGGAGACAGTCATGGGTTTCCATTCCTTTGGCAAGGATCTTAAAAATTTAAGATTTGAATCTTTCACCTGGTACACTCTACCATACAGCTTCAGTCCATTCAACAGCTTTTGGAATCTATTGAATGTGTCATTTAAAGATTCATTTTCTTCAAAATGAAAATACTCATACTGTTGAATGAGAAGCTGCATTTTGTTTTCTTTTACTTGTTCTGTACCTTCACACAGTAGCTGAACTGTGTCCCAAACCTCTTTGACAGTTGTGCAATTTATCACATTATCAAACATATCCTTGTCAAGGCCATTAAATAAAATGTTCATAGCCTTCTTATCCTTGTGGACTTCTTCTGTGTCTTCCATTGTCCATTCTGCTCTAGGTTTTGGAATGGACTTACCAACAGCAATTGTGGCCGTAGCAACTGTGGCTACTTTGTGGGGAATGTGAGGACCATTCTCAATGCAGTTTACATAACCTTCATCTTGGGAGAGTAGATGAAGGTGCATTTTCACCTTCCAATGGTGATAACTGTCTTTGTCAAGAACTGGGATTTTTACTCCAATATCCTTCTTACTCATCTTTGTTAGTTTCCAAGATCTTTAAACTCTTTGTGTGTCAAGAGCTTGCTCTGATACCAATTGTTATTCCTAGTGGACAAACAATGAGATTTACAGAAGGGGTTGAATGTAAATCTCAAAACGTTTTCAAGTTTTGAGCAGTTTTAAAGGCTTTGTGTTCAAGATAAACAAGTGTGTGAATTGCTTTAAGCTAATACAGACAGATATATATTCAAGCACTAATGTAAAGAACACAACAGACCTTAAAAACTTTTCTGGTGGATTGTTGTTCCACCAGAGATGGTATTTCAGAAAATCTGTGATTCAAGATGTTGATCACAACTGCATCCTAGTACAAACTAGATAATTTTTCTCTCAAGATTTTTCTAAACAGCACTGGAAAAATTCTTCTCTAATTACTAGCTGCTACTTGGTTTATATATCACCAAGTGTACAAGTGAAGACAAAGATAAAAATACAATAATAAAATAAGTTCTCCACTTGTTTCTTCTCCATATCACTCAAGTACTTTGTTGACTATTGCCTCTTTGTACTAGAGTAGAACGGCTGCTTTTTCTGATGTTCCTGAAATTAGGCTTCCACATTTCAGTTGTCTCTGTCAACCCATGTGCCTCTGTCTGCTGTTACAACTACCACTTATCAACTACTATTTAACAGAACATCCGTTGAAGCCTTCATCCGTTGATGGCTTTATCCGTTGATGTGTTAGCAGTTGAAGCTCTATCCGTTGAAGCTTTAGAGACATCCGTTGAAGCTTTGTTTCTCATCCGTTGAAGGTCTTTAAGACATCCGTTGATACCACTTCATTTATACAAAATTACAAGGCATGAAATATTTACAATTGGCCTTCCTATTTGCATATCTTCTAGTAGTCAACATGACTTATATTTTCTCACAACTTCTAAGAATTATATCTTAAATACAGAGACTGAAATGTGCTACAACACTAGACTTATTTCTAAGTAAAGCTGCACCATCAACGGATAGCCAAAGTGGTCTTATCCGTTGAGGCTACAAACACTAAACTTCTACTTAAGTGTTTTGTTAAACATATCATCAAACTAATGCACATATATTCCTAACAATTATCATGGTCAAAAACCCAATAGAAAATAGCGCATTTGCGTAGACTACACCGATATGTACAAGGCATGCCCCAAACACTACTACCCTTTGCCAATAATTGACCAACTAATTAACGTCACAGCCGGATATCTCATGCTCAACTTTGTGGATGCTTTCTACAGATATAATCAAGTACACATGGCCCTGGAAGACCAACTAAAAATATCCTTGTTCATACACAGGGTCATATACGTATACCGATACATGCCCTTCGGGTTGGTAAATGCAAGGGAAATGTATCAAAGATGATGAACAAAATCTTCAAGACCTATCTGGAACGCGACATAGAAGTGCATCGACGACATGATCATCAAGTCCATGCATGAAAATATTCATTTCCACGACTCGAAGGAATGTTTTTACAACCTGAGGCAAAGTGGCATGAAACTCAACCTGACTAAATGCACTTTCAGTCTGAGTGCTGAAAAATTCATATGGTTCCACATAAGCAATCGGGGGATGGAAGCCAACCCGGAAAAAATCCAAGCCGTACTCGACATGAAACTCCCCCCCTCCCAGAACCAAATGGAAATCTAACGAATTACGGGCCACCTCGTGGCACTCCGAAGATTCATCTCCAAGCTGGTTTACCAGTTTATCCCATTCTTCGATACACTCAAGGGTGCCAAAATAAACAAGTCTTTCAAATGGAGCCCGAAATGCCAGATCGATTCGAAACTTTGAAGCACTACTTGATCTTTCCCCCGGTCTTACAAAAAAATACCCGAAGAACCCCTGTATATCTACCTTTCTGCGAGACCGAAAGCGGTCAGTCCTGCCTTGATCCGTGAAGACGATGAGGGGCAAAAACTTGTCTACTACGACAGCCAGATCTTAAAATATGCAGAAATTAGATACCCAAACCTCGAGAAATTCGCGTACGCCTTAGTAACGGTAAGCAGAAATCTAAGACACTACTTTCAGGAAAGAGAGATCCGAGTAACCAACTAGCCGCTCTGAAATATTCTGCATAAAGTTATCGGGAAGGATGGTGAATTGGGCCATGGAGCTCAGCCAATATTAAATACAATACGTTCTTTGTATCACCATAAGGGGCCAAACACTCACCGACTTTGTCATGGAATACACTTTTCTAGCTGAAATCCAGACGCTATCCAACCCTCCAGCCAAAGATAAAGCCACACAAGCCGGCAACTGATAGCTCTTTATAGATGGATCATCGATAGCGTTATGAAGCGGTGCCAGAATTATCTTGACCTTCCTCAACGAATTCCAAATTAAACAGGCACTTCGCTTCCAGTTCAAAGCAACCAACAACAGGTCTGAATACGAAACATTGCTAGTCGGACTTGATTGGCCCAAGAATTGCAATCCGGTAATATAATTTCTCACAGTGACTCCCAAATGGTCGTTAGGAAAATACAAGGAGAATATCTGACAAAGGACCCCATTATGCTCAAATACAAACAACTTGCATAACAGGGCATCCAAAGCTTCCAAACCTTCGACTTGAAACAGGTAGATTGCGAAGATAATGCCATAGTTGACGCCCTCTCCAAACTTGCCACATTCGAGTTAGAGAAGATGGAAGGGACCGCATACTTCGAACACCTAAAAAACCAAGTACCGAGCCATGTTACATTATAGAAATCACCAACAACCCTGATTGACCTGTTCCCTTCATGTTTTATCTTGGCCAAGGAACTCTGTCCACTGATAAACTGTTGCGGATGGGTTATTTTTGGCCAACCCTATTCAAAGACTCAATCAACTATGCACAAATATGTAAACATTGCCAATTATACAACAATGTTCCTCAGCAAACCCCCGTGCCATCAGATTATATTATCTCACTAGTGTCTTTCACCACCTGGGGGGATAGACATCATGGGCCAATTTCCCCTCGCACCCGGATGTCTTAAGTATGTCATCGTGACCATCGACTATATGACTAAATGGGCCAAAGCCAAACCTATGGCCCACATAACTGACAAGGATTGCTAAAGATTCTTTTCCGAGAATATCATTATGCGATTTGGAATATCAATCACATTAATTTCCCATAACAAAACCCAGTTCACAAGCAACTTATTCACATAGTTCCCCAAAGATTTCACATAACCCACTTCCTGTCAGAGGTCACACACCCTCAGTCCAACGAACAGGTCGAAGTGACCAACATGAGCCTCTTGAGAGGCATAAAAAAGTGACTCACGGAGGCCAAGGGAAGATGGGCCGAAGAGCTCCCCAAAATCCTATGGTCTTACCGAGATTGGCAAGCCCACCTTCAGGCTCGTCAACTTCAATGAACTGACCAACGAGTAAGGATTAAAGACGAACCTCGACCTGTTAGTCGGGACTAGGCAATCGTCCAAACGGCCGCATACAAGCAAAAAACTATGGCCTACTTTAGGAAAAGAATCAAGCCACGCCAGTACCGAAGGCGACCTCGTCCCTGGAGCAACCGAAGTCTCCGATCCAACTCAACAAGGAAAGCTAAGCCCCAACTAGAAAGGACCATATAAGGACGTGGAGGACATTCAGCTCAGATCCTACCGACTTGCAGATATGGAGGAAACGAACTCCCTAATGCATGGAATGGTCTAAAACCGACTTATCCTCGTTAGCATACCTTAATTTATACCCATCAGGGATGTAAAAACCCCACTTAACAAACTTCTCATGCTCCCGGCTATATCAACTCTGAATATTGGCATACTTCATGCCTCCAAAAGTGTCGTCCAACAAATTTATCTTGAACTTAGGGGGAAGAACACTACCCTTTATTAATTCATTCTCTTATGACATAAAATACTGGTCCTGGATTGACATGAAGTTCGAAGGAGCCGAATAGCCGAGTCACGCACTATACAACAACCCATATGCATCCCCGTGAAGCGGCTGATCTCGACCGACATAAACCGGCTTCCCCCTAACTTTAAAGACCAAGACCGAGCTCCCTATTGGATCTCCCTCTGCCACAACCTCCACGATCCTTTCTTTTTCATAGGCACAAAAGTCGGCACAACCGCGCCAGAACTATCACCATGGCCGGCGCCCCCGCCTTAGCGGTAGAAAAATTAGACAACACCCGAAACCCGACATGAACCCAACCCGCAAAAGTACGAATTAGGGTTGGGATTTTTTACTTTTGTATCGGGTTCGGGTTGGGTAAAAGTTTACACGAAAAAATTGGGTCAATTTCGGGTTGACCCAAAATACCCGAACCTGACCTGTTTATTTAAATAATATATATATGTATATTATAAATGTATATACACGTCTGGTTATATTTTATAAAATATTTGTAACATTGTATTTTTTTATGTTTCTATTTTCTATGTTAATATGGCATAACATTTTATTTTTGTAATGTTATAAATTATTATTTTTAATTTTAATTTTTTAAAAAAAAATCAGATCATTTCGGGTTATTTCGGGTCAAAATGGTTAATTTAGGGTAACTCGGGTACCTACCAAGTCGGGTTTGTGTCACAAATTTTGAACCCGTTTTGATCGAATCGGGTTCGGGTCAAATTAAAAAAAATCCAGGTACATCCAACCCGACATGAACCCGACCCAAAACGTAAAATTGCCTCTACCCCGCCTAGTGTATCGTGATGGCCCAACATGTTATGCAAGACATTCATGTATCATAACAAGACTAGGTCACATTGACAACCCTAATGATTAGTTGTATGACAGTTTAAATCTGTATTTTATATTGTATTACTTGAGTCTGTAAATATGTTAAAGATCAGACTAGAGTATTTTTCTGTGAACAGTCTCAAGCCTAAGAATAAACTCTGGAAGAAGATCAACAAGTTCATGCATCAGAGAAAAGGTGAAGAAGTTTGGAGTTGAATAAATCTATATTAGGAAAAATGTTCTAAGTCAAGATATCTAAAAGTCACAGATCAAGTCATATAGAGAAGTCATTCGAGAACTCCAGAATGACTTATTGAGAAGTCCAGAATGGCTTATAGAGAAGTCTCAGAGATATCGACAAGAAAAATGAAGATATGAAGATTGGAGATATCGACAAGCCATTTTTGCATATAGAGAACTCAGAGATATCGACAAGTCAAAATGAAGACATGAAGATTGGAGATATCGACAAGTCAAATTCTCATTAGAGATCTCAGAGATATCGACAAGTCAAAATGAAGACATTAAGGTTGGAGATTTCGACAAGTCAATTTCTCATTAGAGATCTCAGAAATGTCGACAAGTCAAAATACATATAGAGATCTCAGAGATATCGACAAGTCATTTTCACATGCAGAGATTTAGAGACCTTGACAAGCCAAGTTCATTCATAGAGAACTCAGAGACCTCGACAAGTCAAAGACACTTTTAGAGAACTCAGAGATCTCGATAAGCCATTATACTTATCGAGATGTCAGTTCTCTATAGACCAAGCTGGAGATCTTGATATGAACTTCAAGTACAGAATGCATACAAGTTAAAGATTCAAGATTATCAATCAACAAACGATCTAATCACTCAGATTGAAAAGTCTACAAAAATAGCTTGAAAAGTGCAAGATCCAGGGCCAAGATTAACTGACAAAGGAAGGTGACGGACCTACAAGATTTGCAAGGATTCACTAAGCCATAAATGGAAAGCTTTAGAGATAACTTAAAGTAGGGTTTAGTACATCTTATTGCATGCTATGTAAACATGTGTTTACTAATCTATAAAGTGAACACTGGTCCTTTATTTTTAAGGGTAACAAACAGATCTAAATTTTCTTGTACTCTCTCAAGATAGAAGCTAAGTTCTTTACCTACAAAGAACCCAGGATTTGTAGCAAGACACGACTTGATTTTAATACAAAATTAAGTGAGTTTTGAAATATTTTGTTTGCTGTTTTATTTCTACAAACATAATATAACTGTATTTCTTATCTACTTTGTTCACACATCCATAAAAGTTTGAAAAAGGCTAAAAATATACAAAACACATTCACCCCCCTCTATGTTGTATTCAATATCTAACAAGTGGTATCAGAGCAAAATCTGAAAGTAAATAGATCAATATCTTGGAAGAATGAATACACAGAAGTTAAGCAGTATCAAGATACCAGCCTTTGACAAAGCCAACTATACATTATGGAAAAAGAAGTTGATGTTGTTTATAAAGATGGCCAACCATTATATGTTCAGATTCTCAAGAATGGCCCTTTCACTCTCATGGAAAAAGTTGAGGAATCTACAAATGGAGACATGGTCATCCTAGCTCATTATGCTCCTAAGGACCCCTAAAAATACACTGAAACTGAAAATGATAAAGTCTCTCTGGATAGTGGCTTGCAACTAATTCTGATAGAGTCACTTGACAATGTGATGTACAATAACATTATCAACTGTGACACAGCCAAACAGATCTGAGAGAAATAGAGATTCTGTGTGAGGGAATAGAGGAAGTTAGGTCAAATCAAATGAGGATACTGGTATCTCAATATGAGGGTTTTATGGCTAAACCAAATGAGAGTATAACTGATGTGTTTGAAAGATTCAATAAGCTGATATTGCAGCTTCATGATAAGTATTATGAAGTTGAGGAGGTTAACTTGAAATTTTTACTCACCCTTCCTGACCATATTGAACATAAAATCTCAGCTATAAGAGAAGGAAGAGACTTGAGTAGAATGACACTGGAGGTTTTGTATGGTATCTTAAAAACCTCTAAACTGGAAATGATTCAAAGAAAATCTTTAAGAGATGGTCAACGGTACATTATTGATAGATCAAGTGCACTAGTTGTTAATGACAGTAATTCATCTAATGATGAACAAGAAATCCAGCCTCCAACTACCTCAAGTGTTGAGCAAAAGAATAAGGAGCCACAGAAGCAACTTATTCTGGAACTTGAAGAAGATGAGTTCTTTACCTTGGAAGAACTGGATCAGTTGGATAAATCCATGGCTTACGTAGCAAGGAAATTCTCTAATATTAGAGTGAAGAACCCAAAGTTCTTTAGGAACAAAGGACAAACATTCAACAAGGACATCAGCTGGAAAGGAAAAGCTCTGTACAACTCTGGTGGCAAAAGTGGCTACAAAACTAGATCTGTTGACAGATAAAAAATTAGGTGCTTCAATTGTGATGAATTGGGCCACTTTTCCACTAAATGTAGAAAGCCAAAGAAATTGAAAAGGGATAAAGCCTATCTTTAGTTGGAGGCAAAGTATGAAGCTCTCTTGAAGAAGCAACATGCTAAAGTTTACATTGCAGAAGGAAAGAGTTGGGATGAATCTGATAATGATGAAGATGAGGAGTTTGGAAACTATACACTCATGGCCTTGGAGCAATGAGAGTCATCCTCATTAAAAGAAGAGCTACCAACTCTCACTACTATTGATTTAAATACAAGTCAATATAAAGAGGCTGTTGAAAAGATGAGCATAGAGATATTCCACATCTATACTAGCATGGTGGCAGCTACTGAGGAGGTTAGTAGGTTTTTAAAAGCTAATGAGAAGCTTGAGATTGAGAAAAAAAAATTTAGAACTGTAACTTGTTGAGCTTGAAAATGTGAAGCAGGAAAATGAATATCTAAAGAACAAGATAAAGTGTGCTAGTGAGATATAAGCTGTGTTGAGGGAAAAGATAGAAAATAATAAAGTAAAATTGAAGTCTTTCAGGAATGCTTCTCAGTTAGTTGGTCGGTACCATGAGAAAAACAAGGCATGTGCCAATATAGCCATTGGCCTTAACTATGATGCTTTTAACAATAACAAGAAGAATGAAGGTGACAAGGGCAAAGCAACTGTAAATAAAGATGTTCCAGCTATGCTGAGAAAAGTTGATTTACCTTTGTTCAAGGCATGTGAAGTCAATTTCAATGAAGAGGAGTTGGTCATCAAGCAAGAACTTGCAGATGAAGATAAAGAAATGACAAATAAAGAAATAACTCCTACTACTGAAAGAAAGAAGAAGTCCATGGTCAACAAAGACCTTAAGACACCTGTCAAGAAAGTCAAGACCGAGAAGACAGGAAGGAAGAAAAAAACATAAATGGCAAGATAAGAGTAAACAAAAGCAACAACTTTGCATTTGTTGCAGATTTCCCCAGAAAGCAATGTCAGAAATGTGGCTCAATAAATCATCTAACTCACCTTTGTAAAAAGGATGTTAGCAAGCCAAAAGTGTGAGCCTGCAAGTACAATAAAGCAAATGCAGTAGACCCTTACTCCTTCTGTGACAAATTTGATTGCATACCTTGCAACATGAAAGTGATGACAAGTTGTCATAAACTGAGAGTAGATTTGAAATATTTTAACTTTGTATCTATAGACAAAAAGGAAAATACAAAAAAATCAGTTCACACTTTTCCTTCTGAATCAACTCATTCTAATTCTGCAAATTTTGTTATCAAGAAGAAAGTACCCAACACTGCTTGGGTAGCTAAACACACTTAATCCTCATTATGTTCAGGGAAAAATAAAGAAAGTCATATGGATGCTCAAGATATATGATAGATGATAAGGCCCTGTTATCACAATTTGAGGAGATGGCTGGCCCATTAGTGACTTTTGGAGACAACAACAAAAGATTAATAATGGGATATGGCAATTTAGTTTCTGGAAATGTTGTCATTGAAGATGTAGCACTGGTGGCTGGTTTGGAAATGAATCTCCTAAGTGTCAGCCAATTTACAAATAGAGGATTTAAAGTTTTATCTAACAAAGGAGATTGTTCAATAATCAGCAAAAAGACTGGTGAAATTGCTTTGAAATGAGCAGGAAAGGGAAGATTGTTTGTTACATATTTAACCTCAGCAAATGAGGATGGAATATACTGCTTCCACACCAAGGAATCTATAGAGCAAAGCATGCTATGGAACAAAAAGCTCTCTCACCTGAATTACAAGGCTATCAACACCTTGGTGAAAAATGAGTTAGTGAGAGACATGCCAAATCTAGAGTTTGCTCAAAATGAAGTGTGTGAGGCTTGTGAAAAAGGCAAAATGAAGAAGTCAAGTCACAAGAGTAAAACTGTAAATTCTATAAGTGCACATTTGCAACTTATTCACATGGACTTATTTGGACCAGTTAATGTCTTATCAATTTCAAGGAAGAAATATGCACTTGTAATGGTGGATGACTACTCAAGGTACATATGGGTAGAATTTATGTATTCTAAGGATGAAACTCCACACAACATAATTGAACACATAAAGAAGATTGAGAAGCAGGCTGAGGATCATATTTGTATGAAGAGATTGAGGAGTGGCAATGGCACATAATTTAGAAATGCAACTTTAACTGAATTATGCAAAGATAAAGGCATTATTCAAGAATTCTCAGCTGCTAGAACACCTCAGCAAAATGGGGTAGTTGAGAGAAAGAATAGTACCCTAGTAGAGGCTGCTAGAAAAATGTTGCAGGATGCAAATTTGCTAACAATTTTTTGGGAAGAAGCTATCAACACTGCATGTTATACTCAAAACAGATATCCCATCAATAAGAATCTTGGAAAATCGCCATACTCAATCTTACAAAAGAGGAAGCCTACTGTGAAACATCTTCATGTATTTAGAAGCAAGTGCTATGTTCTAAAAGATGATTCTGAATATGTGGGAAAATTTGACTCTAAGGTTTTTGAAGAAATTTTTCTGGGATATTCATTGGAGAGAACCGCCTAAAAAGTCTATGTGCTTGAACAAAAGAAAATTATGGAAAGCACATATGTGACTTTTGATGACGATAAGTGTCCAGCCTTGGAATGCCTTGATGATAGTGAAGCCGAGGCCCTTAAATTTGAAAATCTCAACATTGATAGTGATTCTGAAGATGAATCTGAAGTCAACACAAGCAATAGAATGGATGAAGAGTCAACTAAACAAAGTGGGTGTTCAGGAACAAAATGGATGAAAATGGGATTGTAACAAGAAACAAAGCAAGGTTGGTTGCAAAAGGCTACTCACAGGAAGAGGGAATTGATTATGATGAAACTTTTGCTCCAGTTGCAAGACTTGAAGCAATAAGAATCTTTCTTGCATTTGCTGCACACTTAAACTTTAAAGTGTATCAAATGGATGTAAATAGTGCATTCCTAAATGGTGAGTTAGAAGAAGAAGTTTATGTACAAAAACCACCTGGCTTTGAAGATCCTGAATTTCCATATTTTGTCTACCAACTTCTAAAGGCTCTCTATGGACTAAAGCAAGCACCTAGAGCATGCATGGTGGTGATATGATCCTAGTTCAGATCTATGTGAATAATATCATTTTTGGTTCTACGAATGAAAAGCTAGGTCAAAGATTCTCAAAACTCATGCATAGTGAGTATAAAATGAGTATGATGGGAGAATTAGATTATTTTCTTGGACTTCAAGTCAGTCAAAGAAGTGATAGAATCTTCATCAACCAAACTAAGTATGTTAAAGATTTATTGAAGAAGTTTGGTATGCTTGATTATTCACCTGCATCAACACATATGTTTACAACTACAAAGTTGGATGAAGATAAGAAAGGAAAAAGTGTAGAAATTTCAGGATATAGAGGAATGATTGGATCTTTGCTTTATTTGACTGCTAGTAGACCGAACATCATGTTTGCAACATGTCTGTGTGCAAGATTTTAAGACAATCCAAAGGAACCACATTTGATGGTTGTGAAGAGAATTTTTAGATACTTAAAGGGGACTCCAAACTTGGGATTATGGTATCCTAAGGGAACATGATTTGAAGCTGTTGGATACACAAATGCAGATTTTGCTGGATGCAGGGTTGACAAAAAGAGCACTAGTGGAAGTTGTCAATTTCTTGAACAAAGACTTGTATCCCGGTATAGTGAGAAACAACAATCTGTGTCAACTTCCACAGCTGAGGCTGAATACATAGCTGCTGGAAGTTGCGGTGCTCAAGTGCTTTGGATTAGAAATCATCTAATGGACTATGGCCTAGTGTTACACAAAATTTCAGTTAAGTGTGACAATACTAGTGTTATATCTATTATGGCTAATCCAGTTAATCATTCTAGAACAAAGCACATTGATGTAAGGTGCCATTTTATTAGAGAACATGCTGCAAATGGTACCATTGAGCTCAGTTTTGTTCAAACAAAAAAACAATTAACTGATATTTTTACTAAACCTTTAAATGAAGCTACTTTCACTAGACTTGTAGGTGAAATTGGAATGTTAAATTCTTCATCCTAAAGGAAAGAACTCAGCTAATGTGTTGCAGCAGATTGATTTCTAATAAATCAAAATTAATTTGATTTAACTGGAAATTAACTGGAATATGAGTTATAAATATTTCAAAAAACTGTGTATATTTATTTTTCAAAATTCAAAATTTAGCTTGGAATTTTTCAATTCTAAGAAAACTGTCTAAATGTTAATTTACATTTTTAATATGTGAAATTAGCATAAGATAAAATTCAACAAGGACAAAAGTATATAAAGAACTGAGTTTTTGATAAGTCTAACTGAATTCTTGACAAGTCATTTTAAGACTTCTGAAGTGAGTTCTCGATAAGTCATTTTTATGACTTCTCGAAGGACTTCTGGACAAGCATCATTATGACTTCTCAATAAGTCATTGTAGAGATCTCGATAAGTGATCATTCACAGAGTTCTCTACAAGTATAAATTTTAGACTTATCAACAACTTAGAACTGAGATAATTTAATTTAATAAATTATTTCGGTAAAATACTTTTGATAAACTCACTCTGATTTTATTTTAATTTATTCAAATAAAAATTAGAAAAATTCAGTCCATTCAGGACAAATTGGGTATTTATTTGACATCTTGATAAGTAATTTTCTAGTTCTCGGTAAGAGTCAGGAAAGTGACATATTGATATGTACCTATTCTCTCAATATGACTTCCCAATAAGCAAATTCCAAACGTTTATTTTTGAGTTCTCGATAAGTCATTTACCTTTTACTATAAAATACCCAGACATCTCGATATACACTTGTTAGATATATTTGATAATGTCATGGCTAATATGTTTTATGTTTAGCTTTCATTTCTTACTTGAACAGGATAAATCAGTACTTAACTATTGATCAGTACTTATACTGGAAGTCAGGACTTAAGGATATCAGTACTTATGTTATCAGGAGATAATCATCAGAAGATAGATATCAGAACTTAAGTGCTGAAGGACGATCAGATAAGGACAGTAGCTGATTAAAGGAAAGAAGATCAAGATAAACATAAGAAGAGATATGCATGAAGAAGGAATTCTGTAAAGAATGGAATACTTGGAAGAAAAGATATCTGATTGATATATTTTAGGAAGCAGAATTATATTCCATATCAATTAGCGATTATCTTGTAACTGTGTAGTATATAAACACAGACATAGGGTTTACACTATAAGTGTTATCATTATTAGAGAAGATTATTCATTGTAACCCTAGCAGCTCTCGTGATATTTGTTCATCACTGAGAGGTAACAGTTCCATACTGTAACAGAGTTTATTGTTTCAATAAAGTTTGTTTTCTGTTACTTAAGTTCTTAAAGTTCGATTTGAGTGTACTATACACTGTATTCACCCCCTCTACAGTGTGTGTGTGACCTAACAATTGGTATCAGAGCCTATCTGTTAACATACATACAGTTAAAGATCCAAACACAATCATGTCGGACACAGAAACACCAACTAAGCCTACCAAAACTGAGGAACCACCAAAGACACAAATTCAGAGTCGGTATGAGACCATCAGAGTTCCCATACTGAGACCATCTGAATATCCCATATGGAAGGTAAGGATGACCATGTTCCTGGAAGCAACAGATCCAGAATACCTTGATAGAATCAAGGAAGGCCCTCACAAACCAACCAAGGTCACTGTTGCAGTTGCAGGTGAAGCAGCAAAGACCGTACCAAAGGAGAAGAGTGATTATACTGCTGAAGACATAGCATCAATTGCTAAGGATGCTAAGGTACGACACTTACTGCATAGTGCCATTGATAATGTCATGTCAAACAAGGTAATCAACTGCAAGACTACTAAGGAGATATGGGATGCTCTGGAAACAAGGTGTCAGGGAACTGACACAATTAAGAAGAACAGGAAGACAACACTCACTCAAGAGTATGAACACTTTGACTCAAAGACTAATGAGTCATTGAATGATTTATATGATAGATTTGCCAAACTTTTGAATGATTTGTCATTGGTTGATAAAGAGTATTATCTTGAAGATTCAAACCTTAAGTTCCTGTTAGCTCTTCCTGAATGCTGGGATTTGAAGGCAACGACAATAAGAGACAACTACAATCTTGATGAAACAACTCTTGATGAAATCTATGGAATGCTCAAGACTCATGAGCTGGAGATGGAACAAAGAAGCAAGAGGAAAGGAGGAAAGTCAAGGACAGTTGCTCTTAAGGCTGAAGAAGAATTCCCCAAAGCATCTTCCTCAAAGAAAGACAAGGGTAAAGCTCTTTTCATAAAGTCTGATACTGAGTCATCAAGTTCTGAGAGTGATGATGACTCAGATTCTGAAAGCTTGCCTGAGACTGATGCTGATGAGGAGATGATGAAGCTGTGTGCTCTTATGGTGAAAGGAATCACAAAGATTGCATACAGGAAGTTCAGGAAGGGAAAGAAGTTTTCCAGGAAAGGCATAAGTTCTGATAAGAAGAATTTCAGAAGATCTGAAGGCAGAGGAGGAAAGTCTGACAGAGGAGATTACACCAATGTTAAATGCTATAATTGTGGTGAGAAAGGCCACATATCTCCTGATTGCAAGAAGGTAAAGGGTGACAAAGGCAAGGCTCTTGTCACAAAGCAGAAAAGCTGGACAGACACCTCAGACTCTGAAAGTGAGGAAAACTATGCATTGATGGCAAATGCTGATAAAGAAAGTGCTGAGAGCAGTTCTGAAGCTGCTGAAACAAAGGTACCTCAGACTACTTATACTTTTCATACTGATGATATTAATGAGTTGAGAAGATATCTTAAAACCATGTTTGTTAGTTATAGAGATCAAACTTTAACATGTGAAAGATTAACTTCTGAAAATCTTGCATTTAAGAAAAGAAATGATTTCTTAGAAAAAGAGTTAGTCATGTTCCATCAAACTCAGAAGGATAGAGATGATGCTTTTTATGTTAGGAATGAAGTGCTAAAAATAAATGAATCTCTAAAAACTGAGTTAGAAAAGGAAAGAGAGATTATCAGGACTTGGACTAACTCTGGCAAAACAACTCAAAATTTGCTAAGTAGTGGAAACTGGAAAGAGGGCTTAGGTTACGGAGAAGATAAGAATGATAAAGGAACTGAAGAAATTAAGTCTGTTGATAAGCAAAAGCCAAAGTTAAAACCTGTTAAGTTTGTAACTGTAAAGTCTGAAAATGAAAAATCAGAAGTTACAAAGAAATTAACTTCTGACAAACTAAAACAGGAAAAGACAGCTGAAGTGAACATAGGCTTAATGACAAAGAAGCAGCTTAAGCATAAGCTGAAAGATGCTAAGAATGCAAACAAGGTAAAATCACCTAGGAAAAATAGGAATGGAAAGGAAGGTGTGAATAAAAGCAATAATTATAAACCTGTTCCTGATGCTTCTAGGAAAACATGTCATAACTGTGGAAGTTCTAACCATCTGACTTCTTTTTGCAGGAAGAATAAGAATATTAACTTCTTACCTTCAAAGTCAGGAGTTAAGAGTCAGTCTGTTAGATACAAACCACAAAATTATTGTTTTCATTGTGGTAGTTTATGGCATTCCATTTATACTTGTAAGGAATATCATAGCTTGTACTATGATTATTATCAAATAAAACCTTCTTTGAAGAAAGTTTCCATTGTTCCTTCTAGTGTAAATTCTGATTCAAAGTCTGATAGTGTAAGTTCTTATAAGAAAAATGTTAACATAAACTCTGATGCTAAATCCGCTGCAAATGTTAACAAACTTAATAAGGCCAAAGGATCCAAGCAAGTCTGGGTCCTTAAAACTAATAATTAGTGGTCTTTGTGATTGCAGGGCAATAGGAAAAATATTCTAGTTCTGGACAGTGGATGTTCAAGACATATGACTGGAAATAAGGCCCAGCTATCAGTCTTTGTGGAGAAAGCTGGCCCAAGTGTTTCTTATGGAGATGGCAACATTGGAAAAACATTGGGATATGGCAATATCAATCTTGGAAATGTCATAATTAAACAAGTAGCTCTGGTCTCAGGACTTAAACACAAGCTACTGAGTATAAGTCAAATCTGTGACAGAGGTTATCATGTTGATTTCTTTGAAGAACACTGTGAAATTGTGAGTAAATCTAAAGGCAAAGTTATTCTGAAAGGATACAGGCATGGTAACATTTATGAAGCTAAGCTTTCAACAAGTACTGATGGTTCTGCAATCTGTCTGATGAGTAGAGCATCAATTGAAGAAAGCTGGAATTGGCATAAGAAACTCTCTCATTTAAATTTCAACAATATAAATGAACTAGTCAAGAAAGATCTTGTGAGAGGATTGCCAAACACAGTATTTGCTCCTGATGGTCTTTGTGATTCATGTCAGAAAGCCAAACAAAGAAAATCTTCATTCAAGAGCAAGATTGAATCATCAATTCTTGAGCCTTATCATCTACTACATGTTGATCTATTTGGTCCAGTAAATGTCATGTCTATTGCAAAGAAGAAGTATGTGTTGGTCATAGTGGATGAGTTCACCAGATACACATGGTTGTATTTCTTGCATACAAAAAGTGAAACTGCATCAATCTTGATTGATCATGTCAAACATCTGGATAAAATGGTCAAAGATTCTGTGAAAGTTTTAAGGAGTGATAATGGCACTGAGTTCAAGAATTTGAAAATGGAAGAGTTCTGCAAAAGCCATGGAATAAAGCAGGAATTTTCTGCTCCTGGAACTCCACAGCAAAATGGAGTTGTTGAAAGGAAGAATAGAACTCTCATTGAAGCTGCACGTACAATGCTTGAAGAAGCAAAGCTTCCAACCTATTTCTGGGCTGAAGCTGTGCAGACTGCTTGTTTTACTCAAAATGCAACACTCATTAACAAGCATGGAAAAACACCATATGAGATGGTGAAGAAAAAGAAGCCAAATCTGAAATACCTTCATGTATTTGGATGCAAGTGTTTTGTTCTCAAGACTCATACCGAACAACTATCAAAGTTTGATCTAAAAGCTGATGAAGGAATCTTTGTTGGATATCCACTTTCCACAAAAGCCTTCAGAGTCTATAATTTGAGAACAAAAGTAGTCATGGAATCTATCAATGTCTCTTTTGATGACAAGAAGATTATTGGTCTTGAAGATTTCATTGACCATGATCAGCTGAGATTTGAAAATGAAGACTTAAATTCTGATACTGAAAATCCTGAAAGTCTAAGTCCTGATACTGTAAACTCTGATGGAATAAACTCTGATGTTATTGAAACTGTGGTGGCTACGCCAAGGGAAGATGCACCGATGCAGGGGGGAGCATACTCAAGATCCTACCACAGCTCAAGAAACATCAGAACATACATCTAGCTCTTCAAATTCTGATTTGTCAAGTTCTGATAAGCCAAGTTCTGATAGTGCTGAAAATTTAAATACTGAAGACTCCAACTCAGAGAGCATAGTTTCAGGGGGAGCATCAGAAAATGAAAATGAAGATAGCATGGATCATGGGGAAGCATCCAGTTCTAGAGAAAACCTTCCATCTGCAAGGAAGTGGACAAAATCACATACACCTGATTTGATAATTGGAAATCCTGATGCAGGTGTCAGAACTAGAACAGGTACTTCAAATGAATGTCTTTACAATTCTTTTCTCTCTCAGACTGAGCCAAAGAAAGTGGAAGAAGCTCTTCAAGATGCTGATTGGGTGCAAGTAATGCAGGAAGAGTTGAATGAATTTGAAAGAAACAAAGTCTGGACTCTAGTGCCAAGACCAAAGAATAGATCTGTTGTTGGTACAAAGTGGGTATTCAGAAACAAAACTGACAGTGATGGCATAATTACAAGGAATAAGGCAAGGCTGGTTGCAAAAGGATATTCTCAACAGGAGGGAATTGATTATGATGAAACATTTGCACCAGTTGCTAGGTTTGAAGCCATAAGGATATTCTTGGCTTATGCTGCTCACAAAAAGTTTACTGTCTTTCAAATGGATGTGAAAAGTGCTTTTCTCAATGGAGAATTGGAGGAGGAGGTATATGTTGAACAACCTCCAGGTTTTGTAGATACCAAACATCCAGATTATATCTACAGGCTTAATAAAGCACTTTATGGACTTAAGCAAGCTCCTAGAGCATGGTATGAGACTTTAGCTCAGTTTCTTCTGGAAAGTGAATTCAACAGAGGGACAATAGACAAAACACTGTTCTACCTCAACCATGGAAAGGACTTACTTCTGGTCCAGCTTTATGTTGATGATATCATTTTTGGATCTACAAATGACAAACTTTGCAAAAAGTTTGCCAAACTAATGCAGTCAAGATATCAGATGAGTATGATGGGGGAACTTAGCTATTTTCTGGGCCTTCAAGTCAAGCAGAATGAGGAAGGCACTTTTATTTGTCAAACCAAGTACACCAGAAACTTGCTGAAGAAATTTGGAATGCAAGATTGTTCAAGTGCATCTACTCCAATGGCCACTGCAACAAAACTGGATAAGGATACTGGTAAATCAGTAGATATTACTGACTACAGAGGTATGATTGGCTCTCTACTCTATCTAACTGCTAGTAGACCTGATATCATGTATGCTACCTGTCTTTGTGCAAGATTTCAAGCAGATCCAAGAGAACCTCACTTAACAGCTGTAAAAAGAATCTTTAAGTATCTTAAAGGAACAGCTGCTCTGGGATTATGGTATCCTAGAGAATCAGATTTTAAACTAATAGGTTACTCAGATGCAGATTTTGCAGGTTGCAAAATTGACAGGAAAAGCACAAGTGGAAGCTGTCAATTTCTTGGAGGCAGATTGGTTTCTTGGTACAGCAAGAAACAAAAGTCAATTTCCACATCAACTGCAGAAGCAGAGTATATTGCTGCAGGAAGCTGTTGTGCACAGATTCTTTGGATGAAGAATCAGTTACTGGATTATGGGTTAACATATTTCAAAATCCCTATTTACTGTGATAATCAAAGTGCTATTGCTATGACAGGTAATCCAGTTCAACACTCTATGACAAAGCACATCAGCATCAGGTACCACTTCATCAGGGAACATGTGGATGAAGGTACAGTGGAATTGCATTTTGTTCCCACAGATCAACAACTAGCAGATATCTTCACAAAACCACTGTGTGAAGCTACTTTTACAAGATTTGTAAATGAACTTGGAATGGTTTCAGGTTCTTTCTCTAAATCTGTTTAGTCTTGTTCTGTGTTATCAGACTTTATGCTCAGTATTTACAGAATTAATCTCATTGTGTATTCTGTGCTTAATTGATAAATGTCTTTAAGTACTGACTGTTGTCTGAAATATGTTTCTAAACTCTAATAAGTGATATGTCTGTTCAAGTACCTATTCAATCCTATGAGGATAACTGTGCTAGATACTGACCTAGTAGTCTTCAATAAACAAATGATTCCATATAAGAAGTAATTATTTCAGTGGAAATCTTATGACACTAGCAAATTCTGATAATTGAGCTTAGTTAAGTTTACTTTGTATATCTTATTACTAAGTCACAAATTAGAATAATGCTACTCATCTGTTAAGTTCTGATACTAGTAAAACTGTTGTATGTACTAAGTGTTGATAAACCTCACTTATCAAAAGAAAAAGCAAAAAGATCAAAGAATAAAATCAGGTACTCCTTTGAGATCTAGAGTAAAAATGTGGAAGGGACGACCCAAGTGCATTGCTGGTATTAAGTAAATATGCATTAGAAAAGCAAAATATTTTCTTGGTGACTTTTCACACTCTATGATTACTGAAGAAATACTCTGATAATAGCATAAATTCTGATAAACAGTCGTGACTCACTTACACTGAGAAGCCACTGTAAAATAGAATTTCAAAAGATGCATAAAATTAGCACAAAACAGTTGAGGTGGACTCAAGCATGAACTCATTCATCAGTAGGTTTCAGGACAATGACAGCTCTTTAGCAAAATTTTAGTTATGCTTTATTTCTAAGATGTACTGAAGTGACTCAGACTTTACTCTTTGTCTGTTATTTAGCTTAATGCACACACTAATCACTCCATATGAATGATGAAAATTACTGTGGTGGTCTATGTTATTTTAGATAAACAGTCACTATGTCACTTTGCACAAATTCTGTAACACCCCCAGATCCGGGGTCGGGGATCCGGGTCGTCACGGTCTTTCTTTCCACAATATCACTTCACTTAATTAATAATAATAACCTTATGCTGTGACCCCACACTAACACACACCACAACCCGTTATAGTCTCAGAGATGAAATTTAAATAAGTACAAGTTTTTGAATCCACAATTTAAAAGTTATTACAACCTAAAATGATTACTTGATAAATTTACAGTTAATTGCCATTATCTGCCACAAGTTATAATTATACATAATTTGATTCTCAAAAATAGAATGCCTGATCTACCAATAGATCTACCTCTGCAGCTATAGCAGCCACAACATCATCGGGAAGACGCGGGATGCTTCCCACGCGCTTGCGCTGGGTCTGCTGGAGTCTGGCCATCTTTCCTAACTGTTGTTGTGTGATGAAGAAATAAAGCAAGAGTGAGCCTTACAGCTCGCAAGATAATACATAGTGATAACAATAATATAAGTATCTAAATGGATACTTACTAGAATCTTTATCGTGAGTAAGGTAATTACTTACTGGATATAAGTTTTAAAAGAAGATGAAGTTACCAATTACTTCACTATACTTATACCATTTTTAGAAATCTACTTGAATTACTACTGTTCGAAGTATAATAAAATTCACGAGGTCATCCCATAGATGAGACCACAAATAAAACTTGAAAATATTTGATCTTTGAAATATTTTGAAAAGAGATGAAGTTACGAGATACTTCATTCAATGGATACACCAGTAAAAATGTTTGACCCTGTCAATGCTTCGGCAACCACCCATTAGTAGCCTTTCAATCGAAATGCTACGGGTAGTGTTGCAGAATTATCCAAATGGATGATGAACTCATTACGGGAGTTTACCGCGCCAGGAAGACCACTTACGATGATCAGTCGTAGTAGTACAACCCCACCATTTTCTACATGTAGAGGAGAACCTGTCGGATTTACTTGTCAACCGAACACTGAACTCCTAAGGAATGGACCGCCTTAGCGGAACTTCCAGGCCATTTGGGCCAATATAATAAGGCTGGGCCGGCGCTACTCGACCACTTACGCCACTCCTAGTTCAGATGAAATCCATGACTCTGAAACGTAAAGCTCGTTTCCCCCTTTCCCCAAGTAGAAACTTGTTGATACGGCTCTACCAAGAAGTCGTATCTAGTTGGAAAGGAAAACTCACCGATATTTCCCAGGCGATGCCTGTTAATGGATTAACTTGTTCCAAGAATTTTACTTCCCGAATATTGGGTAAGTAATCAAAAACTCTTTTACCAAGACAGCAACCTTGTTGCGAATATAAAACACACCACCGAGCCGGATCCCCCATGTTTTGAGCGAGTATTTAAATCCCCTTTTTAAAAGGAAGATCTTAAATATAAAAATAGTTTTGGGATCCGCTCTCACTTTTGAAAATCATTTTAAAGACTCGAAAACACTTTAAAGAGTGTTTGGAGTAAAACTGATTTAATGAAGTAAATCAGTCCCCAGAATATTTAGAAAATGACTGAATATTATTATTTAAATAATATTCCCATAAAGAATAATCTTTATAAAAATAATTGAAGTAGAAGTATTAAAACTTATACTTGAAATGAGTATTAAATAACCAAAGATATACTTATATGAAAGTATTATCTTTATTTGAATAATCGAAAATAAGTTTGATTATTAACACCTTATTCTTTAATAAAATAAAGAATATATTTCAGCAAATAATCGGAGTCATAGATCCTCAAATGAATATTCAAATAATATTCATTAAATAATATAAACTGAGTCATAAGCCTTCGAATGAATATTCAAATAATATTCAATAATAACATAAAGAGTCATAAGCCCTCGAATGAATATTCAAATAATATTCAGATAAATAAATAAAAGGAGTCATACGCCCTCGAATGAATATTCAAAATAATATTCAATAATAAAATAAAGTTAAAGCTATCGAATAAACCTTATTCGATTAATAGTTTTGAAAACTATGACCATATATATATATATAAATATATATATATATATCCATATCCATATATACAAAATCTACTCGGGATCCTCGACTCCCGGTTTTAGAAAATATTTTCACCTTTGGGTCCCTATACTAAGGGTATATGCAAGTTACCGCTATCCTCTAGCATAGGTATTATCAACTGAACCAACAGATATATATTCCAAGAATATGAAACAGGCATGCATATATACCATATCACATGCTACTATATATCGCATCATTTGCTAATTATCCAACATGCATCTATCGCAAGATAAGGCAAATACATATATTCATCACAACAACAGTATAACGGATAGAATACTTGCCTGAGCGACTTGGGGGTGAGAAAGGCTCGGGACGAGTCTGATAACCTATAAACAACAAGTAAGTTGGAATTAAACCAAAATCACTTGTAAATCTATACTTTAACTAACTTAGACTCTAACGCTTGTTTTGCGCTCACTGATTTGCTTAAGTCACTCGGGTACCCTCGGCTCCACCATTTTTAATAATTTAACCTTTACGAGTTTTAAAGTGATTCCTTCGCGAGTGTCTTACCAACTGCCTAACACACTTACCATAAATGTTTCATACATTAATTAACCCTTTTTGGTCTTTAACCTATGTTTCAAAGTAAGGCGAGGGGAAAAGTTTCGTTCGCGAAACGCCGTTACTTGAAACGGTCGTTTCTCCTAAACCGTGCATCGGAATCGAACGAACTACATATCAAAACGAAGCTCGTAACATGAGCTATCTAAACATGGCAGTGGTAATAATCTATCAGGGGGTTCTCGGGTCCTAATGCTATGCACAAAAACAGTCCAAAGAAAATCGGACGTTACGACGGCTATGTTTACGCGTTTTCCCAATTTTAAACCATTCAATACCAACCACAAATCAACCCCAAATCAATCATACAACCAATATCCCTCCAAACCACATCATAACAGCCCCAACAAATCCACATTAACCATTTATACTTATTCCTCACATGAACTAAAAGCTTTACTTAGGTTCTTTAACTAATTACCAAGATTTACAACTCCAACAATGCAACAAAACCAACTAATCTCTACAAACTCAACCAAACTTCAACCATTCAAGCATCATGCTTCACATATGCTATATCAAACACATTCAATCCTAATTACTCAAAACTAAAGCTAGGGTTTGTAGTTTATACCTTCCTTGGAGAGTGGAGAATCAAGAGAATGGCTTGGAATCACCTTTAAAGCCCTTATCCAAGCTTAATCTAAACAAAACTTCAAGAACACAAATTTTAGTTCTTGAAAACACTATTCACCATCTTCTTTCATGATTTATAGAAAAAGATTGGCTTGGAATTAGAAGCTTAAACTTATAGGAAGTATGTAACTATCCATGGGGAAGCTTAGATAATTACCTTGCTAAATAGTAAGTGGAGGAGCTTGGACTTTCATTTTTTAAGAAATGCACCCGAGAGCTTTGAAGAAGAAGAAGAGAGATTTTTGTGTTTTGTTTGGTGAAATGAAATGATTTGCTTGGTTGGTTGATTTTTGTTGTTTGCTTTAGTGAATTACCTAGTTGCCCTTGGTTTTGTGTGGTTAAAAAGTCACCACACCTCCTTCCTTCCCATGTCATGCTTGTGTCACCTTGCACATGTCATAATGCTCCCACTTGTCCACACCTTGTGGTTTGATGATGTCACAATCCCTGGCTTCTTGTACAAGCTTGTCTCTTGGTCACTTATTTGTTTTACGGTTCGCTTATCTTTCGTTCTCGTTTATCGTTTGAGGGATCATACCCGGGATCTTATTACTTAGGTTCCCTTAACCTTTCTCAATATATTATATTCCTTTTTATGATCCTCTCCTATAATCCTTTAATTTAAATCCTTTTTATCCTGTTACCTTATACTCAATTCTCTCCGTATCTTGTGGATTTCCGGGAAAAATCAAAGTGTTCGGAATTGGATTCTGACGATCTTTACATACACTTATATACTTCATAGAGTACTAATAATATCCCATAAGATCAATAACAGAACCCCTACATAGCGTGGCATGAGAAGTTTTCTCGTTCAGCAAAAACACTATTCATAAGGGTTTCAAAATTTCTCAAAAATTGGGGTTATTACAGTCTCTCCTCCTTAAAAGGATTCCGTCCCGGAATCGGATAGAAATAAATAGGGATACTTTCTTAGTATTGCACTTTCTAACTCTCAAGTCAATTTTCCCACATTGTGGTTCTACCATCAAACTCTTACTAGTTTGATAACCCTTCTCCTAAGCACTCGTTCCTTTTCACTCTATAACCCTTCCTGGTTGCTCCATATAGGTTACGTCGGGTTGCATATCTATGCGCTCATATGCCCCTATTTGTCTGGCATCTGAATTACACTTCCTTAACATTAATACGTGAAACACGTTACGACCTGCTACATGTTCGGGGTTAGGGCTAGCTCATATGCTAACTTCCCCAAACGTCTTAATATATCCAAGGGTCCAACAAATTGTAGACTTAGCTTTCCTTTCTTTCCGAACCTCATCAATCCTTTCCAAGGGATACCTATAACATTACTAGGTCCCCTATTTCATAATCTTTATCCTTTCGTGTCAAATCAACATACTTATCATGACCATCTTGGGCTACTACCACCCGTCCTCTGATTAGATCTATCATATCCTTGGTCCTTTGGACTACTGCGGGTCCGAGCATCTTGCGCTCTACAACTTCATCCTAACATAAGGGAGATCGACATTGTCTTCCCTCAATGATCTCATAAGGCGACATCTCGATAATGACATATGATCTATTGTCGTAAGATAACTCAATCCGAACTAAGTGATCATTCCAAATTCTTTCAAGTCTATTGCACAGACTCTCATTATTGCTTTTAACATTAGAGCTTCTGCTTCTCAATACCCATTATTTTCCAGTTCGTAATCGCTACTACCTTCCGTTCCTAATATTATACTGGTTATACTTTTGCTCGTTAGCGTTCTATAACCTTTTAATAACCACGACAACCTTAGTATCACGAATGTGTTCCCATTCCGCATACTACCACCACTTTATTACTCCTTTTTCAGTTGCTTCTATTTTCCAAAATTTGATCAATCAAATAGAAGTAAAGGAATTTGTTGAGAGATCACTAAGATCATGAACACTTGTTATATCGCATAGTTAGTACAGAAGGTGGCCAGCCTTTAGTACTTGACAAGCAATTAAACAATAGCTGGTATCCTACTAGGCTTCTATCACACAGATAGATAGTCATTCGGCAATACCTCCCCTTTCTGGAAGGGTTGTTCTTCTCAGCTTACATGAAATGAAAAGAAGAGAAAAGAACGAACTGAAGAGAATTATATATATGAAAAAAATATACTGCCACAAAATATCTGGCTTGGAACCTACCTCTGAACTATAGAGGTTTGTCATAGGAGAACAAAACATATACGTATTTATATCAGCATCAAGCATTATAGCCTCGTATTTCCCATGCCTAAATATTTTCGCTATCCCGTCCATCATTCTATGGACCCACACTCTTCCTTGAGCTTATACATAATCACCTTTGAAACTCCCTCGACATCGAAAATCGAATCTGGGATCTCATTCTATACATCATCGTTACTAGAATTCTATGCTTGCACCGCAACCTTCCTCGTATAATAATACGACTCTCTATTGATAAGAAAGAATAATTATTCACTAGGTAGATACTCTACTTAATTAGTCTATCAATGATAACTTATACACTACCACGACCCGATTAGTGGTACTCAATCTCAACACCCATTCCAATACAACTCTCACGGTTGTAATCAGCTCATTACTCACAGAATCATTGCTGCCTTACTATGGTCCACCACTGACCTACTGTAGTCATTCATTTTCCATGAAGTCTTAATAGCTAACCATACGGAGTCTATCCATGTCGTATCAAATCATTCTAAGGAGGTAACATAATCACCACTCCTGATTCATGAAGAACACTCCTGATCCTGACATACATACATGACATGAAGCAAATAAAAGTGCAGAAGAGTTTCAATCGAAGCAACGATAGCAGGTTAATACCATTCTTAATCATACGCCCTAAATAGAAGAATTAACTCAAGGGTTCATCTAGTCCTTTTTGAAACATGGTTCTGGCTTATCTCAAGATAGGACCTTATAAGATAGATAGCCCGTTCATGGCGATTACACGAATTAAACCTTTACCAACTACTATTACGGTTGGGTATTGCACAGTCATCAGGAGGAATGTCAATCTTCCAAACCATAATATAACCTTCACAGTTTTAACCATCATCACTGTATTCTTTTGGCACAAGCGCCTATAATTATCCTCTTACCTTTAAAGTGTCGGCCACCTCTTTAGCCTTTCCTGATAGTAAAATTTCCTTACAGTCAATGTCATTTTAACCACCTCCAAATATATTTTCTACCTTATTTCAATCACAGCTTATGTGAAGATGTTTTCCTTAAAATCTGATGAGTAAAAAAAAAATCACCATTTTTCCATAAGTTATTGCCTCAGTCTTTAGAGGTTAATCACTGTCATGACTGACGCTCAATCATAATTAGAACATCTTTTATCTTAAGTCCTAATTGCCCTGAACAATTTCGACCATTACTGGTTCGATCCATACTTTCTCGTGGTTTAGCACGTGCCTCACTTGGCAACATTATAATTACGTCATATTTCCTTTATCAACATTTCTATTCTTGAGAATTTTGAATATTACCTTTTTCCTTGTAAAACCTCTAAGGTTATCCTTCAATCGTTCCTCCTGTATTCCCTAGATACAGGGCATATCACAATACCATTTACTAATACTAGAACCATTGTCTATATTCTTCTGAAAAATTTCTCCACTGATTCTTAAAGGTTGTTGTTACCTTAACCCTTTCCCAATCATACTGTCAAAACTCATACTGTCCCTATTAAGGGTGACATGCCAACCTTTATGCAGTCCCCTAGGATTCATTTTAAGTTACCAATGTTCTATCCTTAATTCCACCTTTAAAAGGTACCTGCGTCCTTCCATGGATAAATCAAGTCATATATCCTTGATAGATTATCTTATTCATCATTCCCACCTCGATAGTCTATACCTAACTTCATAATAGCATCCTTATTCAAATTGAGGTCAATCCATATGGCCTCCAAAAGATAACAATGGTCATCCGCTTTTCTTTTCTGATTTGGTAATGATAACATGGATGTTCTGGAAGATATTGGTCATGTTCAACGTGAACTTCTTCTTAATAATTCCTTATTTACTTTTGTTGTTTATCTCAACAGTCACCTCAATGTTGGGATACCTCCCATACCTGGCGTCTCCCTTTCTGGGTATCGAGCCACCGGTCTTACATTTCACATTATTGAAGGTCACTTCCTTCATCCAATTTTTCCTGATTTCTTACTTTCTTGTCTCCTCAGTCTATCCGTGTCTCAATATTTATCCTTCGAACTATCTCAAGGTTTCCTCGAATCCTCCCAACTTACAGGGGATAAACTATATGTATCTCTTATGCCCTCAACCATCAATTTTAACTTATGGTGAATCACCCTCATCCTGATGAATGCATACTTTTCTATTTCTATTGCTACGAGTCGTTAGGGTTTCCTCATACCCAACTCCCTTATCATACCTCAAACTCTATTGCCGTTATATTCCTTTCCACTTCAATTTCTTTTTATTTTCCTTTCTCTTATCATTATTTCATGAACCAACACAACATAAGCATTGATTTCAAACATCCCGTCATTCTGGATTCGTGTCTTCAGAACGAATCTTGATAACTTTTACAACTTAGATTCATAATTCATCATACTCGTCTGCCTTTGTTCTGGCTCTTAAGCTTTTACACTATCTCCATAACCTTGGGAAGTACTTTCCTGAAAACAATTGACTGAACTTAAATCAGTTTATTATAATCTCTTGCTCCGTGTCTTCCTTGGCCTTTCACCAGCGGGTGGTCTCTCTCTTAGGAGGGTAAGTGACAAAAACAGTCTTTTGTGGTTCGTCAATCATTCAGAATCTCAAATGATTCCTCTATTTCCTTTAGCCAGGCTCTTGCCTCGACTAGGTCAACCTGTTCCCTGGGAACTCTGAGAGCTTAGAGACTTAAAGGTCCTGAAAGAATTTCCTATCGCATTGTTTCCTCAAGGTGGTGGTTGGGGATAATAGTCTAAGTTCTGTCTAGACAGGTCCATGAATTGCCGTATAGGAGTACCGTCTCGGGTCTCCTTTCCTTACTCGACTTTCTGTTTCCTTAGTCTAAATATTTCTTCCTACTCCCCATAATTGGAGTCATCTTTTAATTTAAAATCTTCATTTTCCACTTTATTATATTCCGGGTTCTTTAAATTTTAATTGCAACCTCCCTGATTATTACGTTCCAGGTTTGCCCTTAATCTTTTTCCTTGTGGGGGCATATTACTTGGAAAATTTTGAGAATCTCCGGATATTTGTCTTACTTACTTTGCTTAAGTCTTCCCCTTCGTTTAGTCCTTGCACGATTGTAAATCATGAATTCTTAAGTTCGATAAACTTCATGACACTCTCTTAAGTGTTAATAGAGCAATTAACAATGTGATTTATCACAAACAAACTGACCTGAACTGAAATTAACGAATATATACATAACCATTTGTTCGAGGGTACAACAACTGAACATATTACAGAGGGTTACATCATTTGAACTTATCGCTCCTATCCCAAAAGTACTACCGTAGATAGTCATCTCATCATTAAAACTAATCATTCATCACTTAGGCTAATCCTCCAAAAGCGGTGCTACATGAAACCCTTGTTTGATTGCTCTGGCTCTACACACTACCATGGATTAAGAGATGCGAGCACGCACGACATCCCTAACCTGCTCCATCACAGAGGTGATGAGGTCTAAGATAGTCGCAAGTAGAGCCGGATCGACCTGACCCTCAAGATGGCCTCTAGCTGTAACACGGGTGGTAGCCTCAATCCTTTCCATGCTATACGCTAATCCTGCCGGAAGTATCCCGCCCTCAATCCTTGGTGCAGTAAGTCGATCCAACAGATCACTCCTAACATTACGGGCCTCAGACAGGCCACCCAAAGTCATATAATAATTGGCGATAAGAGAAGCCTGAGTGGTAGCATCTAGCAGTCCATGGGGTGCGGGTGGTGCAGACCCAGTAGATCCAAAGGGATAACCAAGCACGGTATCAGGTGACAATGGTTCAGGGGATAAAGGTGGCATTTCCTCAGTATGTGCTGGGCTCTGTATAGGGGATGGGACAGGAATTGGTGGAACCTCATGGATGTCTACAGGAGCCTCTGGAAGAGGGTCTGATACTGGTATAATTGGGGTCGTGGAAGGCCCCACTCCTTCTGCCCTCATTAACCTTTGTGCCCTTGGTAACTCTTCATCCTCTAGGGCCACCCTCGCGGCCATTCTTGCTCTAGTAGTCGCCCTGACTATGGTCATCAGTTCCTCAGCGGTCCTCTCTTCATTCTCATCAGGATCCTCCATGAGATCCTCCTCAGCCACAATCCTTTCCGGAATAACATCCTCAACCGCAACATTCTCTATCTGAACCTCATCCGGTCCCTCATTAGGGTACTCCATCGGATTCACAATTTGATCTCCAACTTGTAATAAAACATCCTCATGTTGATGCTCCTGAACCTCAAGGTTCGGTGCTCCGCTGCCCTATACGAGAACGAACTACGTTACTATCACGATACTTATAAGGGTTCCCGTAAGGGTTTTATCTGTCAGTGCTACATTAGGTAGCCCGACTATGAACTTGGCAAGAGTTCTTATTATCTTAGTGAACTTATTATCTTAACGTCCCATCATCTCTGAGGTTTATAACGCTTAGCTCTGATACCATTTCTTTAACACCCCCAGATCCGGGGTCGGGGATCCGGGTCGTCACGGTCTTTCTTTCCACAATATCACTTCACTTAATTAATAATAATAACCTTATGCTGTGACCCCACACTAACACACACCACAACCCGTTATAGTCTCAGAGATGAAATTTAAATAAGTACAAGTCTTTGAATCCACAATTTAAAAGTTATTACTACCTAAAATGATTACTTGATAAATTTACAGTTAATTGCCATTATCTGCCACAAGTTATAATTATACATAATTTGATTCTCAAAAATAGAATGCCTGATCTACCAATAGATCTACCTCTGCAGCTATAGCAGCCACAACATCATCGGGAAGACGCGGGATGCTTCCCACGCGCTTGCGCTGGGTCTGCTGGAGTCTGGCCATCTTTCCTAACTGTTGTTGTGTGATGAAGAAATAAAGCAAGAGTGAGCCTTACAGCTCGCAAGATAATACATAGTGATAACAATAATATAAGTATCTAAATGGATACTTACTAGAATCTTTATCGTGAGTAAGGTAATTACTTACTGGATATAAGTTTTAAAAGAAGATGAAGTTACCAATTACTTCACTATACTTATACCATTTTTAGAAATCTACTTGAACTACTACTGTTCGAAGTATAATAAAATTCACGAGGTCATCCCATAGATGAGACCACAAATAAAACTTGAAAATATTTGATCTTTGAAATATTTTGAAAAGAGATGAAGTTACGAGATACTTCATTCAATGGATACACCAGTAAAAATGTTTGACCCTGTCAATGCTTCGGCAACCACCCATTAGTAGCCTTTCAATCGAAATGCTACGGGTAGTGTTGCAGAATTATCCAAATGGATGATGAACTCATTACGGGAGTTTACCGCGCCAGGAAGACCACTTACGATGATCAGTCGTAGTAGTACAACCCCACCATTTTCTACATGTAGAGGAGAACCTGTCGGATTTACTTGTCAACCGAACACTGAACTCCTAAGGAATGGACCGCCTTAGCGGAACTTCCAGGCCATTTGGGCCAATATAATAAGGTTGGGCCGGCGCTACTCGACCACTTACGCCACTCCTAGTTCAGATGAAATCCATGACTCTGAAACGTAAAGCTCGTTTCCCCCTTTCCCCAAGTAGAAACTTGTTGATACGGCTCTACCAAGAAGTCGTATCTAGTTGGAAAGGAAAACTCACCGATATTTCCCAGGCGATGCCTGTTAATGGATTAACTTGTTCCAAGAATTTTACTTCCCGAATATTGGGTAAGTAATCAAAAACTCTTTTACCAAGACAGCAACCTTGTTGCGAATATAAAACACACCACCGAGCCGGATCCCCCATGTTTTGAGCGAGTATTTAAATCCCCTTTTTAAAAGGAAGATCTTAAATATAAAAATAGTTTTGGGATCCGCTCTCACTTTTGAAAATCATTTTAAAGACTCGAAAACACTTTAAAGAGTGTTTGGAGTAAAACTGATTTAATGAAGTAAATCAGTCCCCAGAATATTTAGAAAATGACTGAATATTATTATTTAAATAATATTCCCATAAAGAATAATCTTTATAAAAATAATTGAAGTAGAAGTATTAAAACTTATACTTGAAACGAGTATTAAATAACCAAAGATATACTTATATGAAAGTATTATCTTTATTTGAATAATCGAAAATAAGTTTGATTATTAACACCTTATTCTTTAATAAAATAAAGAATATATTTCAGCAAATAATCGGAGTCATAGATCCTCAAATGAATATTCAAATAATATTCATTAAATAATATAAACTGAGTCATAAGCCTTCGAATGAATATTCAAATAATATTCAATAATAACATAAAGAGTCATAAGCCCTCGAATGAATATTCAAATAATATTCAGATAAATAAATAAAAGGAGTCATACGCCCTCGAATGAATATTCAAAATAATATTCAATAATAAAATAAAGTTAAAGCTATCGAATAAACCTTATTCGATTAATAGTTTTGAAAACTATGACCATATATATATAAATATATATATATATATATCCATATCCATATATACAAAATCTACTCGGGATCCTCGACTCCCGGTTTTAGAAAATATTTTCACCTTTGGGTCCCTATACTAAGGGTATATGCAAGTTACCGCTATCCTCTAGCATAGGTATTATCAACTGAACCAACAGATATATATTCCAAGAATATGAAACAGGCATGCATATATACCATATCACATGCTACTATATATCGCATCATTTGCTAATTATCCAACATGCATCTATCGCAAGATAAGGCAAATACATATATTCATCACAACAACAGTATAACGGATAGAATACTTGCCTGAGCGACTTGGGGGTGAGAAAGGCTCGGGACGAGTCTGATAACCTATAAACAACAAGTAAGTTGGAATTAAACCAAAATCACTTGTAAATCTATACTTTAACTAACTTAGACTCTAACGCTTGTTTTGCGCTCACTGATTTGCTTAAGTCACTCGGGTACCCTCGGCTCCACCATTTTTAATAATTTAACCTTTACGAGTTTTAAAGCGATTCCTTCGCGAGTGTCTTACCAACTGCCTAACACACTTACCATAAATGTTTCATACATTAATTAACCCTTTTTGGTCTTTAACCTATGTTTCAAAGTAAGGCGAGGGGAAAAGTTTCGTTCGCGAAACGCCGTTACTTGAAACGGTCGTTTCTCCTAAACCGTGCATCGGAATCGAACGAACTACATATCAAAACGAAGCTCGTAACATGAGCTATCTAAACATGGCAATGGTCATAATCTATCAGGGGGTTCTCGGGTCCTAATGCTATGCACAAAAACAGTCCAAAGAAAATCGGACGTTACGACGGCTATGTTTACGCATTTTCCCAGTTTTAAACCATTCAATACCAACCACAAATCAACCCCAAATCAATCATACAACCAATATCCCTCCAAACCACATCATAACAGCCCCAACAAATCCACATTAACCATTTATACTTATTCCTCACATGAACTAAAAGCTTTACTTAGGTTCTTTAACTAATTACCAAGATTTACAACTCCAACAATGCAACAAAACCAACTAATCTCTACAAACTCAACCAAACTTCAACCATTCAAGCATCATGCTTCACATATGCTATATCAAACACATTCAATCCTAATTACTCAAAACTAAAGCTAGGGTTTGTAGTTTATACCTTCCTTGGAGAGTGGAGAATCAAGAGAATGGCTTGGAATCACCTTTAAAGCCCTTATCCAAGCTTAATCTAAACAAAACTTCAAGAACACAAATTTTAGTTCTTGAAAACACTATTCACCATCTTCTTTCATGATTTATAGAAAAAGATTGGCTTGGAATTAGAAGCTTAAACTTATAGGAAGTATGTAACTATCCATGGGGAAGCTTAGATAATTACCTTGCTAAATAGTAAGTGGAGGAGCTTGGACTTTCATTTTTTAAGAAATGCACCCGAGAGCTTTGAAGAAGAAGAAGAGAGATTTTTGTGTTTTGTTTGGTGAAATGAAATGATTTGCTTGGTTGGTTGATTTTTGTTGTTTGCTTTAGTGAATTACCTAGTTGCCCTTGGTTTTGTGTGGTTAAAAAGTCACCACACCTCCTTCCTTCCCATGTCATGCTTGTGTCACCTTGCACATGTCATAATGCTCCCACTTGTCCACACCTTGTGGTTTGATGATGTCACAATCCCTGGCTTCTTGTACAAGCTTGTCTCTTGGTCACTTATTTGTTTTACGGTTCGCTTATCTTTCGTTCTCGTTTATCGTTTGAGGGATCATACCCGGGATCTTATTACTTAGGTTCCCTTAACCTTTCTCAATATATTATATTCCTTTTTATGATCCTCTCCTATAATCCTTTAATTTAAATCCTTTTTATCCTGTTACCTTATACTCAATTCTCTCCGTATCTTGTGGATTTCCGGGAAAAATCAAAGTGTTCGGAATTGGATTCTGACGATCTTTACATACACTTATATACTTCATAGAGTACTAATAATATCCCATAAGATCAATAACAGAACCCCTACATAGCGTGGCATGAGAAGTTTTCTCGTTCAGCAAAAACACTATTCATAAGGGTTTCAAAATTTCTCAAAAATTGGGGTTATTACAGTCTCTCCTCCTTAAAAGGATTCCGTCCCGGAATCGGATAGAAATAAATAGGGATACTTTCTTAGTATTGAACTTTCTAACTCTCAAGTCAATTTTCCCACATTGTGGTTCTACCATCAAACTCTTACTAGTTTGATAACCCTTCTCCTAAGCACTCGTTCCTTTTCACTCTATAACCCTTCCTGGTTGCTCCATATAGGTTACGTCGGGTTGCATATCTATGCGCTCATATGCCCCTATTTGTCTGGCATCTGAATTACACTTCCTTAACATTAATACGTGAAACACGTTACGACCTGCTACATGTTCGGGGTTAGGGCTAGCTCATATGCTAACTTCCCCAAACGTCTTAATATATCCAAGGGTCCAACAAATTGTAGACTTAGCTTTCCTTTCTTTCCGAACCTCATCAATCCTTTCCAAGGGATACCTATAACATTACTAGGTCCCCTATTTCATAATCTTTATCCTTTCGTGTCAAATCAACATACTTATCATGACCATCTTGGGCTACTACCAGCCGTCCTCTGATTAGATCTATCATATCCTTGGTCCTTTGGACTACTGCGGGTCTGAGCATCTTGCGCTCTACAACTTCATCCTAACATAAGGGAGATCGACATTGTCTTCCCTCAATGATCTCATAAGGCGACATCTCGATAATGACATATGATCTATTGTCGTAAGATAACTCAATCCGAACTAAGTGATCATTCCAAATTCTTTCAAGTCTATTGCACAGACTCTCATTATTGCTTTTAACATTAGAGCTTCTGCTTCTCAATACCCATTCTTTTCCAGTTCGTAATCGCTACTACCTTCCGTTCCTAATATTATACTGGTTATACTTTTGCTCGTTAGCGTTCTATAACCTTTTAATAACCACGACAACCTTGGTATCACGAATGTGTTCCCATTCCGCATACTACCACCACTTTATTACTCCTTTTTCAGTTGCTTCTATTTTCCAAAATTTGATCAATCAAATAGAAGTAAAGGAATTTGTTGAGAGATCACTAAGATCATGAACACTTGTTATATCACATAGTTAGTACAGAAGGTGGCCAGCCTTTAGTACTTGACAAGCAATTAAACAATAGCTGGTATCCTACTAGGCTTCTATCACACAGATAGATAGTCATTCGGCAATACCTCCCCTTTCTGGAAGGGTTGTTCTTCTCAGCTTACATGAAATGAAAAGAAGAGAAAAGAACGAACTGAAGAGAATTATATATATGAAAAAAATATACTGCCACAAAATATCTGGCTTGGAACCTACCTCTGAACTATAGAGGTTTGTCATAGGAGAACAAAACATATACGTATTTATATCAGCATCAAGCATTATAGCCTCGTATTTCCCATGCCTAAATATTTTCGCTATCCCGTCCATCATTCTATGGACCCACACTCTTCCTTGAGCTTATACATAATCACCTTTGAAACTCCCTCGATATCGAAAATCGAATCTGGGATCTCATTCTATACATCATCGTTACTAGAATTCTATGCTTGCACCGCAACCTTCCTCGTATAATAATACGACTCTCTATTGATAAGAAAGAATAATTATTCACTAGGTAGATACTCTACTTAATTAGTCTATCAATGATAACTTATACACTACCACGACCCGATTAGTGGTACTCAATCTCAACACCCATTCCAATACAACTCTCACGGTTGTAATCAGCTCATTACTCACAGAATCATTGCTGCCTTACTATGGTCCACCACTGACCTACTGTAGTCATTCATTTTCCATGAAGTCTTAATAGCTAACCATACGGAGTCTATCCATGTCGTATCAAATCATTCTAAGGAGGTAACATAATCACCACTCCTGATTCATGAAGAACACTCCTGATCCTGACATACATACATGACATGAAGCAAATAAAAGTGCAGAAGAGTTTCAATCGAAGCAACGATAGCAGGTTAATACCATTCTTAATCATACGCCCTAAATAGAAGAATTAACTCAAGGGTTCATCTAGTCCTTTTTGAAACATGGTTCTGGCTTATCTCAAGATAGGACCTTATAAGATAGATAGCCCGTTCATGGCGATTACACGAATTAAACCTTTACCAACTACTATTACGGTTGGGTATTGCACAGTCATCAGGAGGAATGTCAATCTTCCAAACCATAATATAACCTTCACAGTTTTAACCATCATCACTGTATTCTTTTGGCACAAGCGCCTATAATTATCCTCTTACCTTTAAAGTGTCGGCCACCTCTTTAGCCTTTCCTGATAGTAAAATTTCCTTACAGTCAATGTCATTTTAACCACCTCCAAATATATTTTCTACCTTATTTCAATCACAGCTTATGTGAAGATGTTTTCCTTAAAATCTGATGAGTAAAAAAAATCACCATTTTTCCATAAGTTATTGCCTCAGTCTTTAGAGGTTAATCACTGTCATGACTGACGCTCAATCATAATTAGAACATCTTTTATCTTAAGTCCTAATTGCCCTGAACAATT
Source organism: Apium graveolens (assembly GCF_009905375.1). Taxonomy (NCBI): domain Eukaryota; kingdom Viridiplantae; phylum Streptophyta; class Magnoliopsida; order Apiales; family Apiaceae; genus Apium; species Apium graveolens. The sequence continues at coordinate 108,629,711 of NC_133650.1, forward strand.
TCGACCATTACTGGTTCGATCCATACTTTCTCGTGGTTTAGCACGTGCCTCACTTGGCAACATTATAATTACGTCATATTTCCTTTATCAACATTTCTATTCTTGAGAATTTTGAATATTACCTTTTTCCTTGTAAAACCTCTAAGGTTATCCTTCAATCGTTCCTCCTGTATTCCCTAGATACAGGGCATATCACAATACCATTTACTAATACTAGAACCATTGTCTATATTCTTCTGAAAAATTTCTCCACTGATTCTTAAAGGTTGTTGTTACCTTAACCCTTTCCCAATCATACTGTCAAAACTCATACTGTCCCTATTAAGGGTGACATGCCAACCTTTATGCAGTCCCCTAGGATTCATTTTAAGTTACCAATGTTCTATCCTTAATTCCACCTTTAAAAGGTACCTGCGTCCTTCCATGGATAAATCAAGTCATATATCCTTGATAGATTATCTTATTCATCATTCCCACCTCGATAGTCTATACCTAACTTCATAATAGCATCCTTATTCAAATTGAGGTCAATCCATATGGCCTCCAAAAGATAACAATGGTCATCCGCTTTTCTTTTCTGATTTGGTAATGATAACATGGATGTTCTGGAAGATATTGGTCATGTTCAACGTGAACTTCTTCTTAATAATTCCTTATTTACTTTTGTTGTTTATCTCAACAGTCACCTCAATGTTGGGATACCTCCCATACCTGGCGTCTCCCTTTCTGGGTATCGAGCCACCGGTCTTACATTTCACATTATTGAAGGTCACTTCCTTCATCCAATTTTTCCTGATTTCTTACTTTCTTGTCTCCTCAGTCTATCCGTGTCTCAATATTTATCCTTCGAACTATCTCAAGGTTTCCTCGAATCCTCCCAACTTACAGGGGATAAACTATATGTATCTCTTATGCCCTCAACCATCAATTTTAACTTATGGTGAATCACCCTCATCCTGATGAATGCATACTTTTCTATTTCTATTGCTACGAGTCGTTAGGGTTTCCTCATACCCAACTCCCTTATCATACCTCAAACTCTATTGCCGTTATATTCCTTTCCACTTCAATTTCTTTTTATTTTCCTTTCTCTTATCATTATTTCATGAACCAACACAACATAAGCATTGATTTCAAACATCCCGTCATTCTGGATTCGTGTCTTCAGAACGAATCTTGATAACTTTTACAACTTAGATTCATAATTCATCATACTCGTCTGCCTTTGTTCTGGCTCTTAAGCTTTTACACTATCTCCATAACCTTGGGAAGTACTTTCCTGAAAACAATTGACTGAACTTAAATCAGTTTATTATAATCTCTTGCTCCGTGTCTTCCTTGGCCTTTCACCAGCGGGTGGTCTCTCTCTTAGGAGGGTAAGTGACAAAAACAGTCTTTTGTGGTTCGTCAATCATTCAGAATCTCAAATGATTCCTCTATTTCCTTTAGCCAGGCTCTTGCCTCGACTAGGTCAACCTGTTCCCTGGGAACTCTGAGAGCTTAGAGACTTAAAGGTCCTGAAAGAATTTCCTATCGCATTGTTTCCTCAAGGTGGTGGTTGGGGATAATAGTCTAAGTTCTGTCTAGACAGGTCCATGAATTGCCGTATAGGAGTACCGTCTCGGGTCTCCTTTCCTTACTCGACTTTCTGTTTCCTTAGTCTAAATATTTCTTCCTACTCCCCATAATTGGAGTCATCTTTTAATTTAAAATCTTCATTTTCCACTTTATTATATTCCGGGTTCTTTAAATTTTAATTGCAACCTCCCTGATTATTACGTTCCAGGTTTGCCCTTAATCTTTTTCCTTGTGGGGGCATATTACTTGGAAAATTTTGAGAATCTCCGGATATTTGTCTTACTTACTTTGCTTAAGTCTTCCCCTTCGTTTAGTCCTTGCACGATTGTAAATCATGAATTCTTAAGTTCGATAAACTTCATGACACTCTCTTAAGTGTTAATAGAGCAATTAACAATGTGATTTATCACAAACAAACTGACCTGAACTGAAATTAACGAATATATACATAACCATTTGTTCGAGGGTACAACAACTGAACATATTACAGAGGGTTACATCATTTGAACTTATCGCTCCTATCCCAAAAGTACTACCGTAGATAGTCATCTCATCATTAAAACTAATCATTCATCACTTAGGCTAATCCTCCAAAAGCGGTGCTACATGAAACCCTTGTTTGATTGCTCTGGCTCTACACACTACCATGGATTAAGAGATGCGAGCACGCACGACATCCCTAACCTGCTCCATCACAGAGGTGATGAGGTCTAAGATAGTCGCAAGTAGAGCCGGATCGACCTGACCCTCAAGATGGCCTCTAGCTGTAACACGGGTGGTAGCCTCAATCCTTTCCATGCTATACGCTAATCCTGCCGGAAGTATCCCGCCCTCAATCCTTGGTGCAGTAAGTCGATCCAACAGATCACTCCTAACATTACGGGCCTCAGACAGGCCACCCAAAGTCATATAATAATTGGCGATAAGAGAAGCCTGAGTGGTAGCATCTAGCAGTCCATGGGGTGCGGGTGGTGCAGACCCAGTAGATCCAAAGGGATAACCAAGCACGGTATCAGGTGACAATGGTTCAGGGGATAAAGGTGGCATTTCCTCAGTATGTGCTGGGCTCTGTACAGGGGATGGGACAGGAATTGGTGGAACCTCATGGATGTCTACAGGAGCCTCTGGAAGAGGGTCTGATACTGGTATAATTGGGGTCGTGGAAGGCCCCACTCCTTCTGCCCTCATTAACCTTTGTGCCCTTGGTAACTCTTCATCCTCTAGGGCCACCCTCGCGGCCATTCTTGCTCTAGTAGTCGCCCTGACTATGGTCATCAGTTCCTCAGCGGTCCTCTCTTCATTCTCATCAGGATCCTCCATGAGATCCTCCTCAGCCACAATCCTTTCCGGAATAACATCCTCAACCGCAACATTCTCTATCTGAACCTCATCCGGTCCCTCATTAGGGTACTCCATCGGATTCACAATTTGATCTCCAACTTGTAATAAAACATCCTCATGTTGATGCTCCTGAACCTCAAGGTTCGGTGCTCCGCTGCCCTATACGAGAACGAACTACGTTACTATCACGATACTTATAAGGGTTCCCGTAAGGGTTTTATCTGTCAGTGCTACATTAGGTAGCCCGACTATGAACTTGGCAAGAGTTCTTATTATCTTAGTGAACTTATTATCTTAACGTCCCATCATCTCTGAGGTTTATAACGCTTAGCTCTGATACCATTTCTTTAACACCCCCAGATCCGGGGTCGGGGATCCGGGTCGTCACGGTCTTTCTTTCCACAATATCACTTCACTTAATTAATAATAATAACCTTATGCTGTGACCCCACACTAACACACACCACAACCCGTTATAGTCTCAGAGATGAAATTTAAATAAGTACAAGTCTTTGAATCCACAATTTAAAAGTTATTACTACCTAAAATGATTACTTGATAAATTTACAGTTAATTGCCATTATCTGCCACAAGTTATAATTATACATAATTTGATTCTCAAAAATAGAATGCCTGATCTACCAATAGATCTACCTCTGCAGCTATAGCAGCCACAACATCATCGGGAAGACGCGGGATGCTTCCCACGCGCTTGCGCTGGGTCTGCTGGAGTCTGGCCATCTTTCCTAACTGTTGTTGTGTGATGAAGAAATAAAGCAAGAGTGAGCCTTACAGCTCGCAAGATAATACATAGTGATAACAATAATATAAGTATCTAAATGGATACTTACTAGAATCTTTATCGTGAGTAAGGTAATTACTTACTGGATATAAGTTTTAAAAGAAGATGAAGTTACCAATTACTTCACTATACTTATACCATCTTTAGAAATCTACTTGAACTACTACTGTTCGAAGTATAATAAAATTCACGAGGTCATCCCATAGATGAGACCACAAATAAAACTTGAAAATATTTGATCTTTGAAATATTTTGAAAAGAGATGAAGTTACGAGATACTTCATTCAATGGATACACCAGTAAAAATGTTTGACCCTGTCAATGCTTCGGCAACCACCCATTAGTAGCCTTTCAATCGAAATGCTACGGGTAGTGTTGCAGAATTATCCAAATGGATGATGAACTCATTACGGGAGTTTACCGCGCCAGGAAGACCACTTACGATGATCAGTCGTAGTAGTACAACCCCACCATTTTCTACATGTAGAGGAGAACCTGTCGGATTTACTTGTCAACCGAACACTGAACTCCTAAGGAATGGACCGCCTTAGCGGAACTTCCAGGCCATTTGGGCCAATATAATAAGGCTGGGCCGGCGCTACTCGACCACTTACGCCACTCCTAGTTCAGATGAAATCCATGACTCTGAAACGTAAAGCTCGTTTCCCCCTTTCCCCAAGTAGAAACTTGTTGATACGGCTCTACCAAGAAGTCGTATCTAGTTGGAAAGGAAAACTCACCGATATTTCCCAGGCGATGCCTGTTAATGGATTAACTTGTTCCAAGAATTTTACTTCCCGAATATTGGGTAAGTAATCAAAAACTCTTTTACCAAGACAGCAACCTTGTTGCGAATATAAAACACACCACCGAGCCGGATCCCCCATGTTTTGAGCGAGTATTTAAATCCCCTTTTTAAAAGGAAGATCTTAAATATAAAAATAGTTTTGGGATCCGCTCTCACTTTTGAAAATCATTTTAAAGACTCGAAAACACTTTAAAGAGTGTTTGGAGTAAAACTGATTTAATGAAGTAAATCAGTCCCCAGAATATTTAGAAAATGACTGAATATTATTATTTAAATAATATTCCCATAAAGAATAATCTTTATAAAAATAATTGAAGTAGAAGTATTAAAACTTATACTTGAAACGAGTATTAAATAACCAAAGATATACTTATATGAAAGTATTATCTTTATTTGAATAATCGAAAATAAGTTTGATTATTAACACCTTATTCTTTAATAAAATAAAGAATATATTTCAGCAAATAATCGGAGTCATAGATCCTCAAATGAATATTCAAATAATATTCATTAAATAATATAAACTGAGTCATAAGCCTTCGAATGAATATTCAAATAATATTCAATAATAACATAAAGAGTCATAAGCCCTCGAATGAATATTCAAATAATATTCAGATAAATAAATAAAAGGAGTCATACGCCCTCGAATGAATATTCAAAATAATATTCAATAATAAAATAAAGTTAAAGCTATCGAATAAACCTTATTCGATTAATAGTTTTGAAAACTATGACCATATATATATAAATATATATATATATATATATCCATATCCATATATACAAAATCTACTCGGGATCCTCGACTCCCGGTTTTAGAAAATATTTTCACCTTTGGGTCCCTATACTAAGGGTATATGCAAGTTACCGCTATCCTCTAGCATAGGTATTATCAACTGAACCAACAGATATATATTCCAAGAATATGAAACAGGCATGCATATATACCATATCACATGCTACTATATATCGCATCATTTGCTAATTATCCAACATGCATCTATCGCAAGATAAGGCAAATACATATATTCATCACAACAACAGTATAACGGATAGAATACTTGCCTGAGCGACTTGGGGGTGAGAAAGGCTCGGGACGAGTCTGATAACCTATAAACAACAAGTAAGTTGGAATTAAACCAAAATCACTTGTAAATCTATACTTTAACTAACTTAGACTCTAACGCTTGTTTTGCGCTCACTGATTTGCTTAAGTCACTCGGGTACCCTCGGCTCCACCATTTTTAATAATTTAACCTTTACGAGTTTTAAAGCGATTCCTTCGCGAGTGTCTTACCAACTGCCTAACACACTTACCATAAATGTTTCATACATTAATTAACCCTTTTTGGTCTTTAACCTATGTTTCAAAGTAAGGCGAGGGGAAAAGTTTCGTTCGCGAAACGCCGTTACTTGAAACGGTCGTTTCTCCTAAACCGTGCATCGGAATCGAACGAACTACATATCAAAACGAAGCTTGTAACATGAGCTATCTAAACATGGCAGTGGTCATAATCTATCAGGGGGTTCTCGGGTCCTAATGCTATGCACAAAAACAGTCCAAAGAAAATCGGACGTTACGACGGCTATGTTTACGCGTTTTCCCAATTTTAAACCATTCAATACCAACCACAAATCAACCCCAAATCAATCATACAACCAATATCCCTCCAAACCACATCATAACAGCCCCAACAAATCCACATTAACCATTTATACTTATTCCTCACATGAACTAAAAGCTTTACTTAGGTTCTTTAACTAATTACCAAGATTTACAACTCCAACAATGCAACAAAACCAACTAATCTCTACAAACTCAACCAAACTTCAACCATTCAAGCATCATGCTTCACATATGCTATATCAAACACATTCAATCCTAATTACTCAAAACTAAAGCTAGGGTTTGTAGTTTATACCTTCCTTGGAGAGTGGAGAATCAAGAGAATGGCTTGGAATCACCTTTAAAGCCCTTATCCAAGCTTAATCTAAACAAAACTTCAAGAACACAAATTTTAGTTCTTGAAAACACTATTCACCATCTTCTTTCATGATTTATAGAAAAAGATTGGCTTGGAATTAGAAGCTTAAACTTATAGGAAGTATGTAACTATCCATGGGGAAGCTTAGATAATTACCTTGCTAAATAGTAAGTGGAGGAGCTTGGACTTTCATTTTTTAAGAAATGCACCCGAGAGCTTTGAAGAAGAAGAAGAGAGATTTTTGTGTTTTGTTTGGTGAAATGAAATGATTTGCTTGGTTGGTTGATTTTTGTTGTTTGCTTTAGTGAATTACCTAGTTGCCCTTGGTTTTGTGTGGTTAAAAAGTCACCACACCTCCTTCCTTCCCATGTCATGCTTGTGTCACCTTGCACATGTCATAATGCTCCCACTTGTCCACACCTTGTGGTTTGATGATGTCACAATCCCTGGCTTCTTGTACAAGCTTGTCTCTTGGTCACTTATTTGTTTTACGGTTCGCTTATCTTTCGTTCTCGTTTATCGTTTGAGGGATCATACCCGGGATCTTATTACTTAGGTTCCCTTAACCTTTCTCAATATATTATATTCCTTTTTATGATCCTCTCCTATAATCCTTTAATTTAAATCCTTTTTATCCTGTTACCTTATACTCAATTCTCTCCGTATCTTGTGGATTTCCGGGAAAAATCAAAGTGTTCGGAATTGGATTCTGACGATCTTTACATACACTTATATACTTCATAGAGTACTAATAATATCCCATAAGATCAATAACAGAACCCCTACATAGCGTGGCATGAGAAGTTTTCTCGTTCAGCAAAAACACTATTCATAAGGGTTTCAAAATTTCTCAAAAATTGGGGTTATTACAAATTCTGAGGACAAGTTCTAGTTACACGTTCTAATGATTAATTTCTGAAGTCTATAACTCAGAACTTGTATGAGGATTTACTAAGATGGGCATTCCTTTTTCGAGTTAAGAAATTATGTTCTGATGACTGTTAAGTTCTGATATAAGTCTAAGTTCTGATATTACAGTCTAATGTTTTACTTGACTTATCTGTGAATAAAATTTGATAACAGTCTCAGTTAATAATTGAATATGTTGAAGTGGAAGATTAATAGTCACTATGGTTAGGGTTAATGGTATTTGTACCTGAACAGTCCAATGTTACTTGTTTCTTATGCGCTTTAAACCATGTTTCCTCTTTCCAATGAATGTTAATTCTACCTGTCAGCTTCAATTTCTTTGCGTCTCCTGGCATTCTCTTGCCTATATAAGCAGCCACTTCACATCAGTCTTTCCATCAAATTCTTCTCACACACTTATCTTCATACTTCTTCTTTTAAAAAACACAATGGTCAGATACAACATGTTTTTGAACTACCAAAACTTCAATATGGAGCTAAGTTGTGCCGATTGGCAGCAGGAATGGCTTGTCACAGCCATTCCTGAGGAGATATGGGACTCTGTCCCACAGGAGGTACTGACACACCTCCTGTTCTTCTATATGGACTACCATCGCCATCTGGAGCGATTGGAGGAGGAAAGGCTGGAAGCTCTCCGCCAGCAAGAGCGAATCATCGGACTCGCCATTTTGTTTGTCGAGAGTAGGAAGAAGAAGAAATGATTTAATCTTGTCTTCTTCCTATTTTTCTTCATCATCAGCTTTGTCAGGCTTCTTAGCTAGGACTAAGGCTGTTGATGTTCGGTTTAGAAGCTTAGGGAAAATCTTGTATAAGTATTGATGTAATTTCCATTTCATAAATGTATTGTCTTGATATATTAATAAAAGTTGTTTTTACTTCAAGATTTTATCTCTGAGTTATTTTATCTTGTGTTGATAAATCCTGATTGATATTCTGATGACCATATAAATTTTGTTTTATATTAAGTTCTGATTCGTTTTCAGCACTTACTTATCTAATTTATCTTGGTCATTTTCATGTGATGTATTTTCAGAATATTAATGATGCAGTGAAAAATAATTCAATCAGTGATAACGGTTTAAATTTTGAATTAAAACTGTTTCTCTTGATAAATGGAACGGTTTCTCCTTGAAACCAGGCAAATGGGTAAGTAATGATTCCTGTTTTCTCGAGCCCAGTAACTGTCCATTATTACTGCATGTCTGACAGGTGTCCAACGGTAACATTTTTGTTCAGAGTATAAGTACAACAGAGAGAAGATTTCTTTAATCTTTTATTTTCTTCATATTTTATCTCTCTCCTTACTTTTACTCTCTTTCTCTTTATTTCTCACGTTGGTTTTTCATACAGACATTATATCAAACACCTAACAGGCATACTTGAATCTCAATTTTTTTTTTCACATGGCACCAAAGGATTTAATCATTGATGGAGCTAAGTTTGTCCCCAACAACTATGCTGCAGTTCTTGATCACACTGAAGCTCCATCTGAATTGCACTTTGTGCAAGATCTTCTTGCACATAGTGAGGTTGGGTATGCATTAACACAGCCTAAATTCTTTTCAAGCCAACAAGTTCTGAGGTTTTGGCGGACTGGACTTTTTGATATGGTGGTCAACGTGGAACTCCCAGTATTATCTTCCAAGTGGGTGATTCATCCTTTGTAGTCACTCCTGGTACAGTACGCAGGGATTTACATCTTCCAGAAGATTGTACTTTCTCAATTCCAGAGGACTCAGCCCTTCGGGAGTTAATGGCTGAATTGGGATATGAAAAGAGTCTGACGAAACGTGGACAGTTGAAACGGGCTGTAACACCCCCAGATCCGGGGTCGGGGATCCGGGTCGTCACGGTCTTTCTTTCCACAATATCACTTCACTTAATTAATAATAAATAACCTTATGCTGTGACCCCACACTAACACACACCACAACCCGTTATAGTCTCAGAGATGAAATTTAAATAAGTACAAGTGTTTGAATCCATAATTTAAAATTTATTACAACCCAAAACGATTACTTGATAAATTTACAGTTAATTGCCATTATCTGCCACAAGTTATAATTATACATAATTGATTCTCAAAAGTAGATGGTCTAATCCACAATAGATCTACCTCTGCAGCTATAGCAGCTACAACATCATCGGGAAGACGCGGGACGCTTCCCACGCGCTTGCGCTGGGTCTGCTGGAGTCTGGCCATCTCTCCTAACTGTTGTTGTGTGATGAAGAAATAAAGCAAGAGTGAGCCTTACAGCTCGCAAGATAATACATAGTGATAACAATAATATAAGTATCTAAATGGATACTTACTAGAATCTTTATCATGTGTAAGATAATTACTTACTAGATATAAGTAAAAACAAGGAATGAAGTTACCAATACTTCACTACACTTATATCATTTATAAAGCTACTTGAACTACCACCGTTCAAAGTATTATAAGTTTTAAAAAAAAACATCCCATAGATGAGACCACAAGTTAAGACTTGAATAGATTCAATCTTTGAAATATTATTGAATGAAATAAAGTTACGAGATACTTTATTTAGTCCCGATATATATATATCCACATATATATCTCTTAAACATTTCCTGGAACCTCTGTTATGTAAAGTATGAACACAGTTTGAAATATCCAATGAATTTTGGAAAGGAAAAGAATTTTGGCATAAACCAGATATCTTGCTGATCAGGCAAAGATACCAATAAGTAACCTTTTCTACTGTAGATGGATGAATTCCTCACCGGTCATCACCCTGGCCGCATTAGGACCTCGCGCTAGACCGTTACCCGGCCCCTCACGCGTTGATGGACTGCCACCCAGCCACTTACACTTTCATAGACCGTACCCCGGCCTGTCGCTTATGCCGACTCAATTAGATGGGCTTACTTCCCGAACGTTGGGCAAGTAATCAATTCATTTACCAAAACTGCAACCTCGTTGCGAATATAAAATACACCACAGAGCCGGATTCCCCAGGTTTTGAGCGAGTATTTAAATCCCCTTAAAAAGGAAGATCTTAAATATAAAAATGAGTTTTGGGATCCGCTCTGACTTTAAAAATCATTTTGAAGACTCGAAAACACTTTAAAGAGTGTTTGGAGTAAAGCTGATTTAATGAAGTAAATCAGTCCCCAGAATATTTAGAAAATGACTGAATATTATTATTTAAATAATATTCCCATAAAGAATAATCTTTATAAAAATAATTGAAGTAGAAGTATTAAAACTTATACTTGAAACGAGTATTAAATAACCAAAGATATACTTATATGAAAGTATCATCTTTATTTGAATAATCGAAAATAAGTTTGATTATTAACACCTTATCCTTTAATAAAATAAAGAATATATTTCAGCAAATAATCGGAGTCATAGATCCTCAAATGAATATTCAAATAATATTCATTAAATAATATAAACTGAGTCATAAGCCCTCGAATGAATATTCAAATAATATTCAATAATAATATATAAAAGAGTCATAAGCCCTCGAATGAATATTCAAATAATATTCAATAATAATATAAAAGAGTCATAAGCCCTCGAATAATATTCGAAATAATATTCAAATAAATAAATAAAGTTAAAGTTATCGAATAAACCTTATTCGATTAATAGTTTGGAAAACTATAACCATATATATATATATATAAATATATATATATATATCCATATCCATATATACAAAATCTACTCGGGATCCTCGACTCCCGGTTTTAGAAAAATATTTTCACCTTTGGGTCCCTATACTAAGGGTATATGCAAGTTACCGCTATTCTCTAGCATAGGTATTATCAACTGAACCAACAGATATATATTTCAAGAATATGAAGCAGGCATGCATATATACCATATCACATGCTACAATATATCGCAAGAATTTTCTAAATAACCAATCATGCACTTATCACAAGATAATGCATATACATATATTACATCACAACAACAGTATAACGGGTAGAAAACTTGCCTGAGCGACTGGGGGTTACGAATGGCTCGGGACGAGTCTGGTAACCTATAAGCAACAAGTAAGTTGGAATTAAACCAAAGTCACTTGTAAATCTATACTTTAACTAACTTAGACTCTAACGCTTGTTTTGCGCTTACTGATTCTCTTAAGTCACTCGAGTACCCTCGGCTCCACCATTTTTAATAATTTAACCTTTACGAGTTTTAAGGCGATTCCTTCGCGAGTGTCTTACCAACTGCCTAACACACTTACCATAAATGTTTCATACATTAATTAACCCTTTTTGGTCTTTAACCTATGTTTCAAAGTAAGGCGAGGGGAAAAGTTTCGTTCGCGAAACGCCGTTACTTGAAACGGTCGTTTCTCCTAAACCGTGCATCGGAATCGAACGAATTACATATCAAAACGAAGCTCGTAACATGAGCTATCTAAACATGGCAGTGGTCATAATCTAGCAGGGGGTTCTCGGGTCCTAATATTATGCACAAAAACAGTCCAAAGAAAATCGGACGTTACGACGGCTATATTTACGCGATTTCCCAAATTTAAACCAATTCAATCAACCACAATTTCAACTCCAATTCACAACCCAATCAAACCTCCAATCAAACTACACCACAACAGCCCCAAATCAACTCAATATTACCAATTTATTCATCTACACCAAGTCAAAAATGTGACCAAGAACTTCAAATCTAACAAGCATCACTCCTAACTCCAAAATCAACAAAACCACTTACTAAACAAAGCTCTATCATGAGTACACACTCATTACACTAACCCATCATCTAACATTATGAAATCCAAACCAACAAAACTTAATACTAAGGGTTTGAGAAGTTATACCTTCCTTGGAGAGTGGAGAATCAAGAGAATGGCTTGGAATCACCCTTAAAGTCCTTATCCAAGCTTAATCTAAACAAAACTTCAAGAACACAAATTTTAGTTCTTGAAAACACTATTCACCATCTTCTTTCATGATTTATAGAAAAGGATTGGCTTGGAATTAGAAGCTTAAACTTATAGGAAGTATGTAACTATCCATGGGGAAGCTTAGATAATTACCTTGCTAAATAGTAAGTGGAGGAGCTTGGACTTTCATTTTTTAAGAAAACCACCCGAGAGCATGAAGAAGAAGAAGAGAGAATTTTGTGTTTTGGCTTGATTTGCTTTTGGTTGGTTGATTTTTGTTGTTTGTTTTAGGGAATTACCTAGTTGCCCTTGGTTTTGTGTGGTTAAAAAGCCACCACATCTCCTTCCTTCCCATGTCATGCTTGTGTCATCCTCATGATGTCATCCTCCCCTCCTTGTCCTCTTCTCATTGGTTGGGTGACATCATCCTCTCTAATCCCTTTGATTAACTTCCTAATTGTTTGCCTAATGACCGCTGATCTGTTATACGGTTCGCTTAACTTTCGTTTTCGTTTATCGTTTGAAGGATCATACCCGGGATCTTATTACTTAGGTTCCCTTAACCTTTCTCAATATATTATATTCCTTTTATGATCCTCTCCTATAATCCTTTAATTTAAATCTTTTTTTATCCTGTTAACTTTTTCTCAAATCTTTCCGTATCTAGTGTATTTCCGGGAAAAATCAAAGTGTTCGGATTTGGATTCTGACGATCTTTACATACACTTATATCCCATATAAAGTACTAATAAAATCTCAGAATATCCATATCAGAACCCCTACATAGTGTGGCATGAAAAGTTTTCTCATTCAGCAAAAACACTATTCATAAGGGTTTCAAAAATTTCCCAAAATTTGGGGTTATTACAGTCTCCCCTCCTTAAAAGGATTCCGTCCCGGAATCAGATAGAAAATGAATAGGGATACTCTCTTATCATTGCACTTTCTAACTCTCGAGTAAATTTTCCCACATTGTGGTTCTACCATCAAACTCTTACTAGTTTGATAACCCTTCTCCTAAGCACTCGTTCCTTTTTACTCTATACCCTTCCTGGTTGCTCCATATAGGTTACGTCTGGTTGCATGTCTATGCGCTCATATGCCCCTATTTGTCTGGCATCCGAATTACACTTCCTTAACATTGATACGTGGAACACGTTATGAACTTGCTACAGGTTCGGGGGTAGGGCTAGCTCATATGCTAACTTCCCAAACGTCTTAATATATCCAAGGGTCCAACAAATTGTAGACTTAGCTTTCCTTTCTTTCCGAACCTCATCAATCCTTTTCAAGGGTTTCCAAGGGGATACCTATAACATTACTAGGCCCCCTATTTCATACTCTTTGTCCTTTTTGAGTCAAATCAGCATACCTCTTATGTCCATCTTGGGCTACTACCAGCCGTCCTCTGATTAGATCTATCATATCCTTGGTCCTTTGGACTACTGCGGGTCTGAGCATCTTGCGCTCTACAACTTCATCCTAACATAAGGGAGATCGACATTATCTTCCCTCAAGGATCTCATAAGGTGACACCTCGATAATGACATATGATCTATTGTCGTGAGATAACTTAATCTGCGTTAAGTGATCATTCCAAATTCTTTCAAGTCTATTGCACCGGCTCTCATCATAGCTTCTAGCATTATATCTTTTGCTTCTCACTACCCATCATTTTCCAGTTCGTAGTCGTTACTATCTTCCGTACACAATATTATACTGGTTACACTTTTGCTCGTTAGTGTTCTATAACCTTTTAATAACCACGTCAACCTTAGTATCATGAACGTGTTTCCATTCTGAATACCACCATAACTTTACTACTCCTTTTTCAGCTGCTTCTATCTTTGGAAGCTTAATCCTTCATATAGAAGTAAAGGAATTTGTTGAGAGATCACTATGATCATGAACACTTGTTATATCGCTTAGTTAGTACAGAAGGTGGCCAGCCTTTAGTACTTGACAAGCAATTAAACAATAGTTGGTATCCTACTAGGCTTCTATCACACAGATAGACAGTCATTCGGCAATACCTCCCCTTCTGGAAGGGTTGTTCTTCTCAAATTACATGAAATGAAAAGAAGAGAAAAGAACGAACTGAAGAGAATTGTATATATATAAAAAATATACTGCCACAAAATATCTGGCTTGGAACCTACCTCTGAACTATAGAGGTTTGTCATAGGAGAACAAAACATATATGTATTTATATCAACATCAAGTATTATAGCATCCTATTTCACATGCCTAAATATTTCTATTCCGTTCATCACTCTATGGACCCATGCTCTTCCTCGAGCTTATACACAATCACCTTTGAAACTCCCTCGACATCGAAAATCGAATCTGGGATCTCATTCTATACATCATCGCTACTAGAATTCTATGCTTGTACCGCAACCTTCCTCGTATAATAATACGACTCTCTATTGATAAGAAAGAATAATAATTCACCAGGTAGATACTCTACTTAATTAGTCTATCAATGATAACTTATACACTACCACGACCCGATTAGTGGTACTCAATCTCAACACCCATTCCAATACAACTCTCATGGTTGTAATCAGCTCACTACTAGCAGAATCATTGCTGCCTTACTATGGTCCACCACTGACCCACTGTAGTCATTCATTTTCCATGAAATCTTAATAGCTAACCATACGGAGTCCATATATCTCGTATCTAATTCTCCTAAGGAGTTAACATAACCACCAATCACAATTCATGAAGAACACTCCAAACTCTGACGTACCTTCATGACATGAAGCAGATAAAAGTGCAGAAGAGTTTTAATCAAAGCAACGATAGCAGGTTAATACCATTCGTAATCATATGCCTTCAATAGAAGACTTAACTCAAAGGTTTGTTTAGTCTTTTTTTTTTTTTGAAACATGGTCCTGGCTTATCTCAAGATAGGACCTCCTAAGATAGATAGCCCGTTCATGACGATTACGCGAATTAAACCTTTACCAACTACTATTACGGTCGGGTATTGCACAGTCATCAGAAGGAATGTCAATCTTCCAAACCATAATACAACCTTCACAGCTTTAACCATCATCACTATATTCCTCTCGCACGAGCGCCTATAATTATCCTCTTACCTTTAAAGTGTCGGCCACCTCTTTGGCCTTTCCTGATAGTAAAATTTCCTTACAGTCAATGTCACATTAACCACCTCCAATAAATTTCTACCTTATTTCAGTCACAGCTTATGTGAAAATGCTTTCCTTAAAATCTGATGAGTAAAAAAAAATCACCATTTTTCCATAAGTTATTGCCTCAGTCTTTAGAGGTTAATCACTGTCATGATTGACTCTCAATCATAATTAGAACATCTTTTTTTTTTAAGTCCTAATTGCCCTGAACAATTTCGACCTTTACTGGTTCGATCCATACTTTCTCGTGGTTTAACACGTGCCCCACTTGGCATCATTATAATTACGTCATATTTCTTTTATCAACATTTTTATTCTTGAGAATTTTGAATATTACCTTTCTCCTTGTAAAACCTCTAAGGTTATCCTTCAATCGTTCCTCCTGTATTCCCTAGATACAGGGCATATCAAAATACCATTCACTATTACTAGAACCATTGCCTATATACATCTGAAAAATTTCTCCACTTATTCTTAAAGGTTATTGTTACCTTAATCCTTTCCAATTCATACTGTCAAAACTCATACTATCCCTATTAACGGTGAAATGCCAACCTTTATGCATTCCCCTAGGATTCGTTTTAAGTTACCGATGTTCTATCCTTAATTCCACCTCTAAAAAGGTACAAGCATCCTTCCATGGATAAATAAAGTCATATATCCCTGATAAGGGTATCTTGTTCAATCATTTCCACCTCGATAGTCTATACCTAACTTCATAATAGCATCCTTATTCAAATTGAGGTCAATCCATATGGCCTCCAAAAGATAACAACGGTTATCCGCTTGTCTTTCCTGATTTGGTAATGATCACATGGATGATCTGGAAGATATTGGTCGTGTTCAACGTGAACTTCTTCTTAATAAATCCTTATTTACTTTTGTTGTTTATCTCAACAGTCATCTCAATGTTGGGATATCTTTCATACCTGGCGTCTCCCTTTCTGGGTATCATGCCACCGGTCTTACACTTCACATTCTTGAAGGTCACTTCCTTCATCCAATTTTCCTAGTTTCTTACTTCCTTGTCTCCTCAGTCTATCCGCGTCTCATTGTTTATCCTTCGAACTATCTCAATGTTTCCTCGAATCCTCCCAACTTAAAGGGGATAAAATATATGCATCTCTTATGCCTTCAACCGTCAACTTTAACTCATGGTGAATCACCCTCATCCTGACGATCATATACTTTTCTATTTCTATTAATAGGAGTCTTTAGGGTTTCCTCATACCCAACTCCCTTATCATTCCTCAAACTCTGTTGCCTTTTTATTCCTTTCCACTTCAATTCCTTTTTATTTTCCTTTCTCTTATCATTATTTCATGAACCAACACAACATAAGCATTGATTTCAAATATCCCGTCATTCTGGATTCGCGTCTTCAGAACGAATCTTAACAACTTTTACAGCTTAGATTCATAATTCATCATACTCGTCTGCCTTTGTTATGGCTCTAAAGCTTTTACATTATCTCCATAACCTTGGGAAGTACTTTCCTGAAAACAATTGACTGAACTTAAATCAGTTTATTATAATCTCTTGCTCCGTGCCTTCCTTGGTCTTTCACCAGCGGGTGGTCTCTCTCTTAGGAGGGTGAGTGATAAAAATAGTCTTTTGTGGTTCATCAATCATTTTGAATCTCAAATGATTCCTATATTTCCTTTAGCCAGGCTCTTGCCTCGGCTGGGTCAGCCTGTTCCTTGGAACTCTGAGAGCTTAGCGATTTAAAGGTCCTGAAAGAATTTCTCACCTAACTGTCTCCTCAGGGTGGTGGTTGGGGATAATAGTCTAAGTTCTCTTTAGACAGGTCCATGAATTGCCGTATAGGGGTACCATCTCGGGTCTCCTTTCCTTACTCGACTTTTTGTTTCCTTAGTATGAAATGTTTCATCCTACTCCCCATAATTGGGGTCATCTTGTAATTTAAAATCCTCATTTTCCACTCCATTATGTCATGGGTTCCTTCTATCTTGATGGCGACCTCCCTGACTATCACGTTCAGGGTTTGCTCTAAATCTTATTCCTCAAACTAGCTTTCATCTAAGATCTCATCTTTAAGCTCTTGAACATTTGGAACCCAAATTCTGTAGGAATACCTCATTATTCCCTTCTCATCTTTCTCGGTATTAACCTCTTATCTATTTGTTGGCTCTCTGCCTTCATTCATAACTTTTTCTGGCACAATATGATCTTTTCCAATAATTCGGGCTGTATTGCTATCTCAAACAGCTTTTCGGTACCGGCTCCGGTTACCTTCACTACTATTTCCATTTTCTCAAAATCTCTTATAAACTCTCCCAAAGACATTATCATCTTGAGTCTCTCCTTTTTACTAAGGGCATCAGCCACCACATTGGCTTTCCCCGAATGATAAAGAATCTCCCAATCATAATTCTTGATTAGCTCTAACCGCCTCCTCTGGCGTATGTTAAGCTCTTTCTACGTAAGAATGTACTAGAGCACTTATGGCTTAGGTAATTCTCGCACTTCTCTCCATACAAGTAGTGCCTCCAATCTTTAGGGTAAAACTATTGCCACGAGCCTAAGCTCATGGGCGGGGATATCGAATTTCATATTACCTTAATTGTCTTGACGCAGACGCGATTATCTTGCTGTGCTAAGAAGCACCCTAATTCCTTATGCGAAGCGTCACTTACAAATCACAAAATCTCCTTTTTCCATCCGGCAACGCCAGCATAGGGGCCGTCACCAACCTTTGCTTCAGTTCTTAAAAGCTGTTCTCGCATTTCTCTGTCCATTCGAACTTCTCAGTCTTACGAGTAAGCCGCGTTAAAGGGGTTACTATCTTTACAAACTTGAACGAACCTCCGGTAGTGACCGGCCAATCCTACCTCTGGTAGTCGACCTAACCATGGTCATCAATTCATCAGTGGTCCTTTATCCAATCTTGTCAGGATCCTCTATGGGATCCTCCTCAACAACTATCCCTTCTAGGACAACATTCTCAACCGCTACATCCTCAATATCAACATCATCCGGTCCTGCATTAGGACACTCTATCGGACCCACAATCCGATCTCCAATTAGTAATAAAACATCATCGCGCTGTTGCTCCTCAACCTCAGGGTTCGGAGTCCCGCTACCATATACGATAACGAACTACGCTCCTATCATGATATTTATAAGGGTTCCCATAAGGGTTTTAACTGTCAGTACTACGTTAGGTAGCCCGACTATGAACTTGGCAAGAGTTCTTATTATCTTAGTGAACTTATTATCTTAACGTCCCATCATCTCTGAGGTTTATAACGCTTAGCTCTGATACCATTTCTGTAACACCCCCAGATCCGGGGTCGGGGATCCGGGTCGTCACGGTCTTTCTTTCCACAATATCACTTCACTTAATTAATAATAAATAACCTTATGCTGTGACCCCACACTAACACACACCACAACCCGTTATAGTCTCAGAGATGAAATTTAAATAAGTACAAGTCTTTGAATCCACAATTTAAAAGTTATTACAACCCAAAACGATTACTTGATAAATTTACAGTTAATTGCCATTATCTGCCACAAGTTATAATTATACATAATTGATTCTCAAAAGTAGATGGTCTAATCCACAATAGATCTACCTCTGCAGCTATAGCAGCTACAACATCATCGGGAAGACGCGGGACGCTTCCCACGCGCTTGCGCTGGGTCTGCTGGAGTCTGGCCATCTCTCCTAACTGTTGTTGTGTGATGAAGAAATAAAGCAAGAGTGAGCCTTACAGCTCGCAAGATAATACATAGTGATAACAATAATATAAGTATCTAAATGGATACTTACTAGAATCTTTATCATGTGTAAGATAATTACTTACTAGATATAAGTAAAAACAAGGAATGAAGTTACCAATACTTCACTACACTTATATCATTTATAAAGCTACTTGAACTACCACCGTTCAAAGTATTATAAAAAAAAACATCCCATAGATGAGACCACAAGTTAAGACTTGAATAGATTCAATCTTTGAAATATTATTGAATGAAATAAAGTTACGAGATACTTTATTTAGTCCCGATATATATATATCCACATATATATCTCTTAAACATTTCCTGGAACCTCTGTTATGTAAAGTATGAACAGAGTTTGAAATATCCAATGAATTTTGGAAAGGAAAAGAATTTTGGCATAAACCAGATATCTTGCTGATCAGGCAAAGATACCAATAAGTAACCTTTTCTACTGTAGATGGATGAATTCCTCACCGGTCATCACCCTGGCCGCATTAGGACCTCGCGCTAGACCGTTACCCGGCCCCTCACGCGTTGATGGACTGCCACCCAGCCACTTACACTTTCATAGACCGTACCCCGGCCTGTCGCTTATGCCGACTCAATTAGATGGGCTTACTTCCCGAATGTTGGGCAAGTAATCAATTCATTTACCAAAACTGCAACCTCGTTGCGAATATAAAATACACCACAGAGCCGGATTCCCCAGGTTTTGAGCGAGTATTTAAATCCCCTTAAAAAGGAAGATCTTAAATATAAAAATGAGTCTGGGATCCGCTCTGACTTTAAAAATCATTTTGAAGACTCGAAAACACTTTAAAGAGTGTTTGGAGTAAAGCTGATTTAATGAAGTAAAACAGTCCCCAGAATATTTAGAAAATGACTGAATATTATTATTTAAATAATATTCCCATAAAGAATAATCTTTATAAAAATAATTGAAGTAGAAGTATTAAAACTTATACTTGAAACGAGTATTAAATAACCAAAGATATACTTATATGAAAGTATCATCTTTATTTGAATAATCGAAAATAAGTTTGATTATTAACACCTTATCCTTTAATAAAATAAAGAATATATTTCAGCAAATAATCGGAGTCATAGATCCTCAAATGAATATTCAAATAATATTCATTAAATAATATAAACTGAGTCATAAGCCCTCGAATGAATATTCAAATAATATTCAATAATAATATATAAAAGAGTCATAAGCCCTCGAATGAATATTCAAATAATATTCAATAATAATATAAAAGAGTCATAAGCCCTCGAATAATATTCGAAATAATATTCAAATAAATAAATAAAGTTAAAGTTATCGAATAAACCTTATTCGATTAATAGTTTGGAAAACTATAACCATATATATATATATATATAAATATGTTAGGTCCCAATTTGTTTGTAGAAGGGGGGGTTGAATGCAAACAATACCGTTTAGTCGAATAAAATGCGGAATAAAATTGTGAAACAAAATTCAAGTTAAATAAAACTTTTATTAAACTTGAAAGGTGTTACAACTACGGTATCGGTTACAAGGGATTAATCTCAAATCAATTATTACAAATCTAGAATAAATTCGACATGAACTTTTTCTATTTTTGTAATTAAAAGATCAAATGCTAAATGCGATTTGAGATTAAGTTCTAGGGATTTTAATCCGCTAGATAGATACACAAGAACAAGATAAGTATTTCTAGTTGATTGGCTTTAACTTTACAATCTAGAAATTAATCTTGAAGTTGCAGATGAGATGTAATATTTGTCTGCTGCTTTTTCTTTTTGTTCTTGTATATTGTGATCTGTTTGATTGATGATGAATGAACTTGTCTTCTGCTTCTTTTTAAACAACACAGCCAAAAAATGAATTGGAATGACAATCATTTAAGCTAGTGAGACTTTCGGTAGGACAATGTTTACAACTAGCAAGACAATTAAAAATGATCTAGCAAGACTTTCGGTATGACTATTGATTGTCATACCGATTGTCATAGTAGTACAAATGAAATTGTCTTACTGAATTAATAAGTGATTTTAATCTAAATAATAATTCTATCATGACAATCAACTGAATTAGCATGACTTTCGGTATGACTATCAATTGTCATACCAATTGTCATACTAGTACAATCAGTTGTCTTTTTAGAATTAAAACAGATTTTAATCAATTAAAATTCTGTAAATCCTTAATATTAATTCTAAATTAATTAATCAATTTAATTCAATTAATCAATAAATTAATCTTTGCAGATATAATTTATTTTCTTAATTAAATTATATGACTTAATTAATTAATAGAGAATTAATACTAACGCTGAGCAGCATCCATTCTTCTGACAATCTTCTGAAAGTCACTGAGACTTATGAATCAATTCCGCCACTTCAATGCTGACACTCGATGTACTGTCTGGTTCATGAGTGACTAACTTCCGTGACGTTTCTTCATGTCTTGACTTTGATATTCTGATTGAATCCTTGTAATAAATTGATACCTTGACGAGATCTCTGTCACTTGATTAAATCCACGATCTTGATTTACATCACTGAGGCATGATCAAATTCTTGAACTTCTTCCAGTGAATCTTCAAGTCTGCAGATGAATAATGTTTCTTTGATCTTTGACATATGTTACTTTGTGAGATCTCTCTGATGATTGATCCACTATTTACTTATTACATTCTTATTTGAGTTGAGTTAAATACTCGAATAAACGAGTAGGCTATGACATATGCCTTTCAATCTCCCCCTATTTGCTTGTTAGACAATAACAACAAATACCTAGAGGATAACTCAACTAACAAATAAGAAAAAGATATAAACAGTAAGGTAAAGTAAATAGCAGAAAAGTTCTGGATTATATTTAACATTTTCCAGATTCCAAATGAAATTTACAAGTGAATACAAGATAGATGTTCCTCTAGCCTGAACATATAACTACATTAGACTATCTTGATTCATAACGCTCTAATCATATTATATTGAGTTTTGAGCTAATTGACTTCAGTTGTCTTCTCTCCTGACTTCACCTTCTTCTAAATCTTGAAGCAATTCCTTGTCAAAGACACGATCCTTTTCTGAAGTAAAGCTTGCTGGTCTGACTGGTTAAACTCCAACTGACTTCAGCTTATTCTTGAGTTGAGTGTACCTTTTAACATTCTTTTCACAATAAGCTTGAATCAAGTCAGCAGCTTGAGTCTTCAACATGGATGAATATCCAGCAGTTCTCAAATGATGTTCCATCCAGACCAGATGCTTAGCTGAGTAGTCTTTAAGAGATTGTACATCTAGCTGACAGATTTGAAGACAATCAGACTTAAAGAATCTCACTTGATGAGGATTGTTGACCACTTGAGGACTAGCCCTGCTGGCAAACTCTTTAAGCCTTTCTCGAAGAACTTCATTCAATTCTGAGCTTCTCTTGACTTTGTTTAAAAGAACCCAAATCTCTGACAAAGAACGATTCTCAAATAGATGAAGTGACACCTTGAAAGATCCTTCACTCTGACAATATACAAAAATGCTCATCTCATTTAGGGATCTATCAAAAGCAGCTGTGATCCTTGAGACTTCAGTCTTGATAGCATTCATGTACATGTCATTGTTAGGATTTGAGATTTCCAGCTTGTCAAGAAGATGTAAGAAATGCCTATCATTGTTAGTGCTCAGCTGAGGCATATCAAGTACTCTCATAGCTTCATCCCATTTTTCACCAATCTTTAGTCTGACATCTCTTCTCCTTTCTTGAGCCTTAATGTCATGAAGACGTTGCTTTTGAAGAGTTTCTGTTCTTTGTATGTCTTTCCTCCTGTCAATGATCTGAGAGACCTTCTTGAGTTCAGCTTCTTTTCTTAGCATCTCTGACTGCTCTTTCTGAAATTCTTTCTCAAACCTAGGATCCACTGTATCTTCCTCTTCCCAATCTTCAAAATCACTTTCCTCTTCAGCTTCAAATAACCCATCTTTATCTTCCTGAACTGGTTCAGTGGGAATGTCAAAAATGTCAAAGTCATCCTGTTCTCCACTGTAGTAGACATCATCAGCCTTTCCTTTATCTCCAGCAGAGGTATCTTTTTCCTTCCCTTTGGCACTACTCCCTTTCTTCTCCCCCTTAGTTGAGGGATCCTCTACTGACTTTCCTTTGGAACCTCTATCACCTCCAGAGCCTGATCCTCCACCAGACGGTCCTTCAAAATAAGCTCTTTGTTCTTCATTAGGGCAATGAGAATTCTTGATCATGAAATATAAGTGCTTCATCCCTTCATTGAGATGTTCCATGCCCGTTTCTATCTTTAGAAATCTTGAGGAGTCCAGTGAATGATTCATCTCAACGAGGTATGACAATCCGAGATTGTCATACCGATTGTCATACCAGGCAAAAAGAAGGAAAAGAAATAACAGAATAAATATTAAAATTATAACTGGTATGACAATCTGATAGTCATACCGATTGTCATACCAGTATAATAATAAAATGAAAATAATTATCTATATGGTTTATAACTGGCAAGACAATCCAATAGTCATACCGATTGTCTTGCCAGTATAAAACTATAGTGAAGAACATAATTAACATAATTTACACTGAAATGACTTTCAGCAAGACAATTTCAATTATCTTGCCGATTGTCATACCAGCAATAAACACAGAAACACACACATTTATAAATTTAAAAAGACTTATTTAACTTAGTAAAAATATTAGAAAATATTTACAAAATAGTAAAACTGAAATACAGACTTATAATATTTATAGAAACAAAGTCAATATATCAGAATTTATTATTTTTATTCCAAAAATAGATTTCTCTTGAATTTTAGCAAATAAAATTCATAGAAAAATATTTTTAGAGGAAATAAAATATTCTGAGATATTTTAAATTAACAAGGGAAAATAAAAATAGATAAGATAATATATATTACATAGAAATAAGCAAGAGATATGATAAAAATGATAAAATAAATTTGCAAATGAATTTTTTATTTATGATAAATTCATTTGTAAATTCATTCAAGAACAGATTCCAGATATTAACTAAATTAATCACTAAAACTATTCAACATGCCCAATTTACCAACTAATCTGGTAAAAGTGGATTCGTCAAGTGGTTTAGTGAAAATATCTGCTATTTGTTCTTCTGTTGGAATAAAAAATAGTTCAACAGTACCATTCATGACGTGCTCTCTAATAAAATGATACCTAATGTCAATGTGCTTTGTCCTCGAGTGCTGCACAGGGTTGTTGGTGATGGCTATTGCACTTGTATTGTCACATAAAATAGGAATCTTGTTCAATACAGAGCCATAGTCTCGTAGTTGGTTCCTAATCCACAAGATCTGAGCACAGCAGCTTCCAGCAGCAATATATTCAGCCTCGGCCGTTGAGTTGGAAACTGTTTGCTGTTTCTTGCTGTACCATGAGACTAGCCTGCTTCCTAGGAATTGACAACTTCCTGAGGTGCTTTTCCTATCAACAACACTTCCTGCATAATCTGAATCTGTATATCCAACAAGGTTAAAACCAGATTCTTTAGGGTACCAAATACCTAGATTTGGTGTTCTCTTAAGATATCTTAAGATTCGTTTAACAGCAACGAGATGAATATCTCTAGGATCCGCTTGGAACCTTGCACATAAGCATGTAGCATACATAATATCTGGTCTACTTGCAGTAAGATAGAGTAACGAGCCAATCATACCTCTGTAGCTTGTGACATCTACCTTAATGGAGTTTTCACATGGTCCAAGCTTGACAGCTGTAGTTGATGGAGTCTTTGCTGATGCAGAATCCTCTAGATTGTACTTTTTGAGGAGTTCCTTGAGATACTTGGATTGACAAATAAATGTTCCATCTAACCTTTGATTTACTTGTAATCCAAGAAAGAACTTCAGCTCTCCCATCATGCTCATTTCAAACTTGCTGTGCATTAACTTAGCAAATCTCTTACAGAGATTATCATTAGTAGACCCAAATATTATATCATCCACATAGACTTGGACTAATATAGTATCATTCTTATGTTTTTTAGAAAAGAGAGTTTTGTCTATGACACCTCTAATAAAGCTATTTTCAATAAGAAATTCAGAGAGAGTGTCATACCATTTTCTTGGAGACTGTTTTAGCCCATAGATAGCTTTGAAAAGAAAGAAGACAAAATCCAAATGATCTGGATCCTCAAAACCAGGAGGTTGCTCTACATATACCTCTTCATCCAGCTTTCCATTCAGAAAGGCGCTCTTGACATCCATTTGATAAACTTTAAAGTTTGAAAATGCTGCGAATGCCAGAAATATTCTGATGGCCTCAAGTCTAGCCACTGGAGCATAGGTTTCATCATAATCAATGCCTTCAGCTTGAGAATACCCTTTAGCTACCAGTCTTGCCTTGTTTCTTGTAACCACACCATCTTCATCTAGTTTATTCCTGAATACCCACCTAGTACCAACAGCTTTCTTGTGTACAGGCCTAGGTACCAGTTTCCAGACTTATTGACTTTCAAACTGATTGAGTTCATCTTGCATAGCAATCACCCAATCTGGATCAGACAGTGCTTCTTCAATTTTCTTAGGTTCCATCTCAGAAAGAAATCCTGAGAACAGACACTCATTTTGAGTAGCACGTCTAGTTCTGACTCCAACATCTGGATCACCAATAATCAACTCAAAAGGGTGAGCTTTATTCCAGACTATCTGTCTTGGAAGATGTGATCTTGATGATTCGCCTTGAAATTCATTGTGATGTTGTGTTCTACTAGATGATCCTTCAGCATCTCCCCCTGAGTTGTTGCCATGTTGGCTTGAAGATTCTCCGTCAGTAGCAGTGGTATCTCCATTGTTGCCAAAGTTTCCATCACTATTACCTTGAGTATCATTAGGATTAACAGGTTCTTCACCAGCAACAACCTCAGGTTCTTGACCAGGTTCTGATTCTGAATCTGACGTATCATCAAACTTCAGTTTCTCAGAAGGATCTTCAGTTTGGATACTAGGGAGTTTAGTGTCATCAAATGTAACATTGACACTTTCAGTTACTTTGTGCTGATCAATGATATACACTATATATGATCTTCTTCCATATCCAACAAAAATACCCTCATATGCCTTTGCCTCGAACTTACCACGACGATCATCTCCATCCTTGAGCACGAAGCATCTGGCACCAAATACATGAAAGTATTTGATAGAAGGTTTCTGTTCATTCAAAATCTCATAAGGAGTTTTCATGAAGTCTTTGTTGATTAGAGTGTGATTCTGAGTATAACATGCAGTATTGACAGCTTCAGCCCAAAAGTACATTGGAAGACCTGATTCATTTAACATCGTTCTTGCAGCTTCAATCAATGTACGATTCTTCCTTTCTACCACTCCATTTTGCTGAGGGGTTCTAGGAGCTGAAAATTGTCTGGTAATCCCTTTGTCTGTACAGAATCCATTGAGAAGTGTATTCTTGAATTCTGTCCCATTATCTGACCTTATTGCTCTAACAGGGACGTTAGAATCTAACTCAATCATCTTGATATGATCAATCACAACTTGTGGTGTTTCATCCTTAGAGTGAAGAAATAAAACCCACGTATACTTGGAATAGTCATCAACTATCACAAGACAGTAACACTTCTTTGACATAGAAAGGATATTAACTGGACCAAATAAATCCATGTGCAATAATTGCAGAACACCAGTTATGGAAGATGTGTCAGTGCCTTTGTGACTTGCTTTCTTTGACTTTCCTTTCTGGCAAGCCTCACATAGTCCTTCTGGAGAGAATTCCAGCTGAGGCAAACCTCTTACCAATTCTCTTTTGACAAGAGAATTCATTGTTTTGAAATTGAGATGGGAAAGTCTCTTGTGCCATAGCCAACTCTCATCTGACGATGCCTTTGCATAGAAACAATTGACTTCAAGATTGCTTCCAGAGTTCATGTCAGCTACGAACAGATTTCCTTTCCGGATTCCCATTAAGGAGGGTTTTTCACTTTTCTTGTGCAGAATCTGACACTTCAGCTTGTCGAATAAAACATTATAGCCGTTGTCACAGAACTGACTAATGCTAAACAGATTGTGTTCAAGTCCTTGCACAACATATACATTTTCAATGATAACATTTCCAGCTTGCAAACAGCCATATCCCTCCGTTAAACCTTTGCTGTTATCTCCAAAGGTAACCACTGGGCCAGCTTTCTCAATCACATTTGATAGCAGGGCTCTATCTCCGGTCATATGTCTTGACGATCCGCTGTCAAGAATCCACACTACCGGTTGTACCTGTTTAATGCCCTCTTTTCTTGACGATGAGGTGCTTGCATCACTAGCCATGAGAGCAAGATTCCCAACTTCTTCATCTTCACTGTCAGTATCATCCCAGCTTCTTCCCTTTGCCAGGTACGCCCTTTCAGATTTACTCTTCTGATTAGAATCATAAGAGTTCTTCCTAGCTTGTTTTGGCTTCCTGCATTCTGTGGCAAAGTGTCCCAACTCATTACAGTTGAAGCATCGAATGGTGCTTCGATCAACCATCCCTGTTTTATACCCACCACTGCTGGTGTTAGAGGATGAAGATCCACCTTTCTGGAATCTGTTGTAGTTGGACTTGTACTTGAACTTGGGATTCCTTTTGAATCTGACATTTGAGAATCTCTTGACAATCAGGGCCATTGACTCATCCTCCAATTGCTCCAGTTCTTCCAAGGAATAATAATCATCTCCTGATTGATTTGTAGTAGGAGAATCAAATTCTGCTACTATCACATTATCTTCAACCTTGGAAGACTGTACCATTCTATCTGACTGTTGAGACTGTTGTTGATATTGTGGTTGTTGTTGTTGTTCATCAGCTATTAGAGCAGTAGACGTGCTGACCACTCTTCCTTTCCCGTAAACTTCCTTCTGCTGAATCTGCTCCAACTCATAAGTCTTTAACACACCATAGAGCCTTTCCAAAGAAATCTCACTCAGATCTCTTGCTTCTCTTATGGCAGTGATTCTATGTTCGAGATGAGTTGGCAGTGTTAAAAGGAACTTTTTGTTGACCTCCCTGATGGAATAGTATTTACCATTAATGTTCAGGTTGTTGATCAATGCATTGTACCTCTCAAACACTTCAGTGATTCCTTCTCCTGGATTTGATTTGAAATATTCATATTCAGAGGTTAGAATTTCTAGTTTGTTCTCCCTAACTTCCTCTGTGCCTTCATTAATAATCTCAATAGTTTCCCAGATATGTTTGGAATCTTTACAATTCATCACATGTCTATTCATCAGGGGATTAAGGGAATCTACTAAGATTAATTGAAGGCTAGCATCCAGGGAAGCTTCTTCTATTTCAGCAGGAGAGAAGTCCTCAGGATCCTTCACATAAGTTCTCGCTTTGGTGATCGCCACATCATTTTCTATTACCTCTGGTTCCATAACCATAGGAATTTTTGGACCCTTCTTCAACACTTGCAAATATTTGGGGTTAGCAACCTGTAAAAGCAGTAGCATCTTCTTCTTCCACATAACATAATTTTCTTTATCGAAAAGTGGAATTTTAACGGTTCCAACTTTTTGTGTAGTCATTATGAATTTTTTTGAGTGAATAAAAAATTCAAGAAGTGAAAGAAACACAAAAGTCTAGGATCTAGATTTGTACGTTAATCAGAAGGCTCTGATACCAATTGTTAGGTCCCAATTTGTTTGTAGAAGGGGGGGTTGAATGCAAACAATACCGTTTAGTCGAATAAAATGCGGAATAAAATTGTGAAACAAAATTCAAGTTAAATAAAACTTTTATTAAACTTGAAAGGTGTTACAACTACGGTATCGGTTACAAGGGATTAATCTCAAATCAATTATTACAAATCTAGAATAAATTCGACATGAACTTTTTCTATTTTTGTAATTAAAAGATCAAATGCTAAATGCGATTTGAGATTAAGTTCTAGGGATTTTAATCCGCTAGATAGATACACAAGAACAAGATAAGTATTTCTAGTTGATTGGCTTTAAC
The DNA here is from genome assembly GCF_009905375.1 of Apium graveolens. NCBI lineage: Eukaryota > Viridiplantae > Streptophyta > Magnoliopsida > Apiales > Apiaceae > Apium > Apium graveolens. Next base: position 108,658,949 of record NC_133650.1, read on the forward strand.
TTTACAATCTAGAAATTAATCTTGAAGTTGCAGATGAGATGTAATATTTGTCTGCTGCTTTTTCTTTTTGTTCTTGTATATTGTGATCTGTTTGATTGATGATGAATGAACTTGTCTTCTGCTTCTTTTTAAACAACACAGCCGAAAAATGAATTGGAATGACAATCATTTAAGCTAGTGAGACTTTCGGTAGGACAATGTTTACAACTAGCAAGACAATTAAAAATGATCTAGCAAGACTTTCGGTATGACTATTGATTGTCATACCGATTGTCATAGTAGTACAAATGAAATTGTCTTACTGAATTAATAAGTGATTTTAATCTAAATAATAATTCTATCAAGACAATCAACTGAATTAGCATGACTTTCGGTATGACTATCAATTGTCATACCGATTGTCATACTAGTACAATCAGTTATCTTTTTAGAATTAAAACAGATTTTAATCAATTAAAATTCTGTAAATCCTTAATATTAATTCTAAATTAATTAATCAATTTAATTCAATTAATCAATAAATTAATCTTTGCAGATATAATTTATTTTCTTAATTAAATTATATGACTTAATTAATTAATAGAGAATTAATACTAACGCTGAGCAGCATCCATTCTTCTGACAATCTTCTGAAAGTCACTGAGACTTATGAATCAATTCCGCCACTTCAATGCTGACACTCGATGTACTGTCTGGTTCATGAGTGACTAACTTCCGTGACGTTTCTTCATGTCTTGACTTTGATATTCTGATTGAATCCTTGTAATAAATTGATACCTTGACGAGATCTCTGTCACTTGATTAAATCCACGATCTTGATTTACATCACTGAGGCATGATCAAATTCTTGAACTTCTTCCAGTGAATCTTCAAGTCTGCAGATGAACAATGTTTCTTTGATCTTTGACATATGTTACTTTGTGAGATCTCTCTGATTATTGATCCACTATTTACTTATTACATTCTTATTTGAGTTGAGTTAAATACTCGAATAAACGAGTAGGCTATGACATATGCCTTTCAATATATATATATATATATATATATATATATCCATATCCATATATACAAAATCTACTCGGGATCCTCGACTCCCGGTTTTAGAAAAATATTTTCACCTTTGGGTCCCTATACTAAGGGTATATGCAAGTTACCGCTATTCTCTAGCATAGGTATTATCAACTGAACCAACAGATATATATTTCAAGAATATGAAGCAGGCATGCATATATACCATATTACATGCTACAATATATCGCAAGAATTTGCTAAATAACCAATCATGCACTTATCACAAGATAATGCATATACATATATTACATCACAACAACAGTATAACGGGTAGAAAACTTGCCTGAGCGACTGGGGGTTACGAATGGCTCGGGACGAGTCTGGTAACCTATAAGCAACAAGTAAGTTGGAATTAAACCAAAGTCACTTGTAAATCTATACTTTAACTAACTTAGACTCTAACGCTTGTTTTGCGCTTACTGATTCTCTTAAGTCACTCGAGTACCCTCGGCTCCACCATTTTTAATAATTTAACCTTTACGAGTTTTAAGGTGATTCCTTCGCGAGTGTCTTACCAACTGCCTAACACACTTACCATAAATGTTTCATACATTAATTAACCCTTTTTGGTCTTTAACCTATGTTTCAAAGTAAGGCGAGGGGAAAAGTTTCGTTCGCGAAACGCCGTTACTTGAAACGGTCGTTTCTCCTAAACCGTGCATCGGAATCGAACGAATTACATATCAAAACGAAGCTCGTAACATGAGCTATCTAAACATGGCAGTGGTCATAATCTAGCAGGGGGTTCTCGGGTCCTAATATTATGCACAAAAACAGTCCAAAGAAAATCGGACGTTACGACGGCTATATTTACGCGATTTCCCAAATTTAAACCAATTCAATCAACCACAATTTCAACTCCAATTCACAACCCAATCAAACCTCCAATCAAACTACACCACAACAGCCCCAAATCAACTCAATATTACCAATTTATTCATCTACACCAAGTCAAAAATGTGACCAAGAACTTCAAATCTAACAAGCATCACTCCTAACTCCAAAATCAACAAAACCACTTACTAAACAAAGCTCTATCATGAGTACACACTCATTACACTAACCCATCATCTAACATTATGAAATCCAAACCAACAAAACTTAATACTAAGGGTTTGAGAAGTTATACCTTCCTTGGAGAGTGGAGAATCAAGAGAATGGCTTGGAATCACCCTTAAAGTCCTTATCCAAGCTTAATCTAAACAAAACTTCAAGAACACAAATTTTAGTTCTTGAAAACACTATTCACCATCTTCTTTCATGATTTATAGAAAAAGATTGGCTTGGAATTAGAAGCTTAAACTTATAGGAAGTATGTAACTATCCATGGGGAAGCTTAGATAATTACCTTGCTAAATAGTAAGTGGAGGAGCTTGGACTTTCATTTTTTAAGAAAACCACCCGAGAGCATGAAGAAGAAGAAGAGAGAATTTTGTGTTTTGGCTTGATTTGCTTTTGGTTGGTTGATTTTTGTTGTTTGTTTTAGTGAATTACCTAGTTGCCCTTGGTTTTGTGTGGTTAAAAAGCCACCACATCTCCTTCCTTCCCATGTCATGCTTGTGTCATCCTCATGATGTCATCCTCCCCTCCTTGTCCTCTTCTCATTGGTTGGGTGACATCATCCTCTCTAATCCCTTTGATTAACTTCCTAATTGTTTGCCTAATGACCGTTGATCTGTTATACGGTTCGCTTAACTTTCATTTTCGTTTATCGTTTGAAGGATCATACCCGGGATCTTATTACTTAGGTTCCCTTAACCTTTCTCAATATATTATATTCCTTTTATGATCCTCTCCTATAATCCTTTAATTTAAATCTTTTTTTATCCTGTTACCTTTTTCTCAAATCTTTCCGTATCTAGTGTATTTCCGGGAAAAATCAAAGTGTTCGGATTTGGATTCTGACGATCTTTACATACACTTATATCCCATATAAAGTACTAATAAAATCTCAGAATATCCATATCAGAACCCCTACATAGTGTGGCATGAAAAGTTTTCTCATTCAGCAAAAACACTATTCATAAGGGTTTCAAAAATTTCCCAAAAATTGGGGTTATTACACGGGCTAATATCAGAAGAGAATGGAGTTTCTTCTTTGATTGCATCACCAAAGCTTTTGGGAACAAATGTTCGAATTTTCATGCTATTCCAATTATGAGTCAGCACATCGGGTATGCAATTATCAATCAAACTCATTTTGATTTTGCAACTGCTTTAATTGATTTTATTGGGGATAGGATGACAGAGGATCGAGATGTTGTTTATTTTGCTAGATTCTGTCAACTGATTTACACTTATTGTACTGATGAACCTCATTTAGTCAGCACCCAAACCCCACCTTTTAAGGTTGCAAAATGATACTTTAATGACCTGGTAAATGCTGATACTAAGAAAAAAGTGGTTAGACCATTACACATTCCTCAGTCTGTAAAACAGATCCTAGTAAATGTTGATCCTGATACTTATAGATCTGTTTACTCTGATGTCCAACCAACTCCAAACACCCAAAATCCATCAACCTCAGTACCTACCTCTCATTCTACTCAACCTACCCTCAGAACATATCTCAAATCCTATCTCTCCACTTCACATACTGCTCAACCTTCATCTTCAGCACCTACTGTGAAATCTTCATCTTCCAAGCCAAAGAGGACAAAGAATGTTCCTCAAACACCTCAAAAGAGAAGGAGGATTGCATTGAGAGATGAATCTGATTCTGAGGAACCGGTTCCTGCTAGAGAACCTGTTGTAACTGAAGCTGAGAACGAGATTTCTCAGAAGGATTCTGAAATTGGGGGTTCTAGGCTTCTCAAGAGGCTTAGACGAATGACAGTTCCTGAAACTCCCAAGGAATCCAAATCAACAAGGAAGTACAAGAAACAGAGGGCACAAAGGCCAGTTTCAGATGATGAAGAGGAAGCAGCTAAGGAAGGGGATCAGGAATCTCTGATCTCACAAGACAAGGAATTTGCTCCAGTCACTTCTTCTCCATCAACTCCATCTCAGGAAGCTGTATCTGACAAGGTTAACTCACCATATGTGTCTCTTGTTGATCCAGGCACAAGTGCTGATATTGATGTTCAACACTTGGTTGTGTCTGAAGTATTTCTCTAAGAAGCTCCAACAGCAAATAATCCTTCCACAACACCTGTTACTGATGCTGTTCAAACTCCAGAGTTATCAACAACACCTTCTCTGCATCAAGATGTTGATGATCAGACTTTAGGTGAGCATCAGGATATGGCTGTTGATCAGAACTTAGTATCAGATCAGCAATTAGAGGATGCTGAAGCCTCCATTGCTACTCACACTGTTGTCTTATCAGAAGATACTGATTCTTTAAGTTCTGATGCTGCAAATGCTGGAGATACTGGTGATGCTGCTCCAACTGTAGATGCTGATGAAGCAGGTCCTTCAGGACATACTCCTCAACAGACTCTTCCTAAGTCTGAACTGGTAAAGAAGTTTGTTACCGGGGAAGCACCAGTACCTTGGAGTGAAACTCCTGCAGGTCAGGAGTGGACTAAGGAATGGAACTCAGTTTCATATGTTCCAACTGAAAAACATCTTGCTGAGCACTTGACTAAAGCTGATGAAATGTTAAATTCTGATGATTTTAAAACCCAGCTTAGAGTCACTGCATTGAGTACTAAACATCTACAAGGTCTTCATTCAACTACTCATGTAGAGCTGCACAAGATTCAGGAGAACTTTATCAAACAGGAACAAGTTTGGAAAATTGATAAGAAAAAGTTCTTTCAACCTACCATTGACAGGATTGCTTATATTGAGAAAAATCAAGAGAAACAACAAGCTCAGATTGATGAAATTCTGACAAATCAAGCTTCTTAGCAATCGTAACTTACTGAAATCCAATCCTCAGTGGAATTACTTATCTCTCTTTTACTACCTGCTGATGCCAAAAAGGGGGAGAAGGTAATTAAGTCCAAATGCAAAACTAACAAGACACTGCAAGGAAAGGATGATGGAAATGATGATCAAGGATACTCTGGAATGGGTAGCGGTCATAGTCAAGGTAGAAGGTTTACATCAAGACAAGCTAGTCACAGGACAAGTTCTGATACTGGGAAAAGAATAAGTTCTGCTGCTGGTAAAAGGATAAGTTCTGATGAACTTCTAGATCTTGATGAGGAAATGTCAAGACAGTTATTTCTTCAAGAAAATCCAGGAATGGACTTGGAAAGTTTAAAGGAAGAATAAGCCAGACTTAAATCAGAGAAAGTCACATCTAAATCTGAAGCTCCTGGTAAAAAATCACTTCCAAAACTCAAAGGCATTGTGATCAAAGAAAGGACACATACTGAAGCAACATTGGCTAGATCACAACCACAGATAGATCCAAGATCCAAGGGTAAAGAAAAGGTTGGTGAACCTATCAAGGTTTATGTACCTCCTGAGGAAGAAGAAATTACTGATGAAAAGGATGATCTTGCTCTGACTTCAAGAAAAGTTCTTAAAACAACCTCTGACATGGCTCAAGTTGTTCAGAGACAAGAAATTGTAAGTTCTGATATTCAGAAGAAGCAGGTAACCTCTGACATAGCTCAAGTTAACTTGATATCCGAAAATAGATCAAAGACACTCCTACCAGGATTCACTAAAGCAAAACAGACTCAGTCTTTGAAGACTACTGCAAGTGGTTTTGAAGCAAGAGTAGTTACTGGAAAGGAAGCTAGAGATAAAACTGGATTGGGAAGTGCTGATGAAAGAAGAGTACAAAACACTACCAATGATCCAACTTCCTTGAGTGAACCAGGTATTGGAGCAACTCCTGAGAGACTGAATCAACTGGAATCTGTACAGATGGTTTACCATACCTACTTGAAAGAATACATCATGTTGTATTTCATGACAGATGGTAGGGTTTATCATATAAGACAAAATGCCATTCCATTGAAGTATTTTAAAGAATTGGAGCATGTACTTTTCTTACTTCAAGTGGATGACAGAATATCAGGGACTGCTGCAAACTACTTAAAAGAACAGATTCAGAGACAGAAAAGACTTTATTCTGTTAAGTCTAACAACATATATGTTCCAAAGTACAGAGATCACAATGGTGATATTGTTGATATGAAGCCTAATACTGCACAGATCAGAACATATCTTGGTATTAAGGGACTTGAATTCAATCTAGAGTCTGACAAAGCTTATGTCATAAGACTAGATCAGGAGTTGAGAAAAGCAAAGATTAATGATCTCAGAGCTGCAATCTTTCAAACTGGTGAAGATACTGCAGAGCTTAAAGATGTCAAAAGGAGAATGATTGATGAACTCAGATATGCTGAGAAATGTTTGTTGAAGAACTATCTCAGAAGAGAGATCAGAAAATGATGAAGTTAAGTCGAAGATCTACAACTACTTAAATTCTGATATTTATACAGACTGAAGTTGTTATCAGAAGTTGAAATTGGTAAAAGCTTTAAGGACTGTAAGTTGTAGTTATCTAGTCTAATTCTCATGCATTTGTACTTAATGTTTTTGACATCATCAAATATCTGTTAACTTGTATATTATGTTAATTTACATGTTGAGGGAGATTGTTAGATATATTTGATAATGTCATGGCTAATATGTTTTATGTTTAGCTTTCAGATCTTACTTGAACAAGATAAATCAGTACTTAACTGTTGATCAGTACTTATACTGGAAGTCAGGACTTAATGATATCAGTACTTATGTTATCAGGAGATAATCATCAGAAGATAGATATCAGAACTTAAGTGCTGAAGGACGATCAGATAAGGACAGTAGCTGATTAAAGGAAAGAAGATCAAGATAAACATAAGAAGAGATATGCATGAAGAAGGAATTCTGTAAAGAATGGAATACTTGGAAGAAAAGATATCTGATTGATATATTTTAGGAAGCAGAATTATATTCCATATCAATTAGCTATTATCTTGTAACTGTGTAGTATATAAACACAGACATAGGGTTTACACTATAAGTGTTATCATTATTAGAGAAGATTATTTATTGTAACCCTAGCAGCTCTCGTGATATTTGTTCATCACTGAGAGGTAACAGTTCCATACTGTAACAGAGTTTATTGTTTCAATAAAGTTTGTTTTCTGTGACTTAAGTTCTTAAAGTTCGATTTGAGTGTACTATACACTGTATTCACCCCCTCTACAGTGTGTGTGTGACCTAACAACACTTCTTACGTCTTCTGGATATCTATGTGACCTAATTTCTGCAAATCCAAACCGTTTCTCTCATTTCAAGCTCTTTCTCTCTAGTTTTTCTTACCCGCTCAAATTCAAACACTTAAAATGGCATCAAACACAGTTAGACCTTTTATTCCAAAGGAGGGCGCCAACTATTTTGCATTTACAGATGCAACCCAAGCTCCTGATAGCTTCAAGAGCTTTGTTAAGTTTCTTTCTGACACATAATTTGCAGGTGCTCTAACTGCAAATCCAATTCTGTATTTGGATGTTCTAAGAGATTTTTGGAACATAGTTGTGGTGAGGACAATAGTGCATGAGAACCAAGCTACGTCCATGGTAGCTAATTGCTTCATTCAAGGCCTACAGGTCGAGTTTTCTGAAAATGATGTCAATGTGGATTTGGGAATCCCTACTGACAAATTGATGGAGGTCCCAACTCAAGATGAGCTAGCTGAATTCATGGACTTTATCAATTACAGTGAAAGGATCAACTTAGTCAGCCCGAACAAGAAGAATATGAGGAAGGAATGGTTATTTCTATTTGACTCCATATTGAGAGCTTTCACATGTAGGAAGACAAAGTATGATAACATTTCAAGTGTGGTCCAGAAGATGGTATTCTCCATGGCTCATAACAGACACTAAAATATGGGGCTTCTAATTCTGCAAGAACTAAGCACAAGGCTCACAATGCCTATTACTACAAGAGATAAGGAAATTTTCTTTTCTAGGTTTATAATGTCTACTTTAAACCATAAAGTTCAAGACATTCATTTACTTAATGATATAAATAGAACACAAATAGGCAATTATAAGCAGGTGTCCGAAATTCTATTTGGTTCATTTACTACAGAGAATAAGGTAACTGTAAGTCTCAGAATCACTCCATTTATGTTGGAGAGATTCAGGACTTACCCTTACCCTATGCCTGACATAAGGTCTACAATCACAACTAGTTCAGTAAAGGCTCCTATACCCATGGATGAACAAACACAGAAACACCAACAGGGGCCTTCCCAAACTGAGAACCCTCTCTTTTTTTACCAATATAATCTTGGAAATCAACCACTTCATCCTCTCAAAAGGGTGAAGTGAGTAACAATAAGAGAAAGTAGGCACCCCTAACTATTATTAATGAGAATGATGAGGATAAAATACAAATAGAGTCCACCCTGGTCATGAAACCAAAAAAGGCAAAGAAAACTGAGTTGACCTCTCAAGCCACCTCTGCATCCTCTCAAAAGAATGTAGTTGAAATAGAGGGAATCAGACAGACTCTAGGGGCATCCTCTGAACAGGGTGTCTCTATTGAAAAGAGCATTCTCCCTAGTACACCTTGTAAAGAGTTGTTAAGTGGTATTTATATCCACTTAGAACGCTTCATAAAGGCTCAAATTGGTGTTTTGTACTGAAGTTATTTGTGTATTTGATGTATTTTTGTAGTGTTTTTCATTTCAAGGCATAATCGGAAGCAGGACTGGCTTTACAATGTTTTTATGCTTAGAAGAGTGTTAGGATAAAGCCTCGGATAACTCAACACGATAACAACACTAGAACAAGACAGGTTAATAATACTACGTCTACACAAGAAATCAGGAAGAATGAAGACAAGGCAAATACAAATAATTAGAAGATTAGAAGAAAGCTTGAAGTCTGTTTACAGGTCACTGAAAGAAACTCATTAATATGATCATGCCTCAGTGAAGAACAAAGGTTAAAGACCTTCAGGGTTTCAGAAATGTTGAAGATTCAGAATACAAGTGCTACCGGAAGATTTCAGTGTATTGGCATTGATTGAAAATAGACAGTGTTCGAAGCATAAAAATTTAAAAATTGAAGACAGGGTATAGATAAAGATTAATAAAGACGTTATCTAAAGTATCATAAAGGATTTCAGTGAAAGTATAGTTGTTTATTGACAATTAGTGACTGAAGCAATAAAGTTGAGGCAAGCTTAACAATGTAATTAAGTCTATAATACGAAGACCTGAATCGGGGTTAGTCGTCTGTGAACCAGACAAGTTGCACTAGGCGTCAACAGCTTGTGAAAGGAATCTGAGTATTATTTATAGAAGAATTGTTAAGTTGAGGAACGTACTTGGATTGAACGTTTATCTGTTAAAGTACGAGAAGAGGCGCGCGGGGTATACAACTAAACAGCTCAGGGGATTGGCGAAGCTCAAAGTTTAATTATTAAATTAAATAAATTATTTAATGGACTTTAATATTGTTTATTTAATAAACTTAAAATGATTTATCTTATAAACTTTAAATAAGTTTATTTTATAAATCTAAAATAGTTTATTTATATAAGTTATATTTAAGTTAATTTTATAAATTAATTTAAATTTAAAAAAAAAGAAATGAAAAAAGAAAAGAGAAAAAGAAAAGAAAAGAAGAAGAAAATAGAAAAAGAAAAAAGAAAACAAAAGAAAAAAAAGAAAAAGAAAAAGCAAAAAGAAAAAAGAAAAAAGAAAAACAAATAAACAAAATCGTGTACATGTTGTTTTGTTTACTTAGTACATTTATATGTACTACAAATGTAATGGTTAATAACCAATCGCCACAGGCATTCACCCCCTGTGTCGCCACACATCTGTATTGTGAGCCCTTGTCTCCACAGAGAAGTGGTGCAAATAATTCTAAGGCACAAATCAAGAGCTGAATATCTTGGTCGCCACTGAACCTGCATCCCCCTGTCGCCACAGAGCTTCCTGTCGCCACAGAAAAGTTATTGATCGCCACAGAAGCTCCTCTATCCTCAGCCACACATTTTATTGGATAAAGTCTACACTTTACAGCAGAAGACAAAGAGCCATTCATTTTTTTGGATAAAATTCTGTTTATCTTCTCTCCCAAAAGAGAAGTGAAAATGGCAGCAATGATTTACAGAGAAGCTCAAGCTTTTTGTATATCCGTTTAACTTCTCACCGGAGTAACGTTATAATGTCCGATTTAACTCTTGTATATTCATAGGGGCATTATAATCGTTACCCGGTAATTAAATCCTTAGACAAACAAAAGCTATATTATTGTATAGGATTTAATTTGTAAATCTTTGTAGTAGCTAGGAACTTTGTTGTTCTTAGCTTGTAGCCGGTTAATTTATTTACCGGAGTGTAGCAACACCCTCGAGGATTTATATATGAATATATATATTTCCCCCAAAATCTTGTGTTCTTTATTTTTATCGTTCCAAACAATATTCCTCTCAAGAACACGAAACCATTAACCGAGCACTAAATATTATATCCGCTAAAGATTCGAAAGAATTTTTAATTTAGTGATTATCGTATTCAACCCCCCCCCCCCCTTCTACGATAATTCGGGACCTAACAATTGGTATCAGAGCTGACTGATTGATACACAAATCGGGATCCTTAAATAAATTTATTTTATTAATTTGAATTTACATTAATTTATTTTCTAAATTTAATTTAGGAATTTTATTTTATAAATTTATTTTAAATGAGTTTATTATTTAAATTTGAATAAGTTTATATTTTAAACTTAATTTAAATAAATTTATTTTATAAATTTGATTTAAATTAATTTATAATTTAAATTATAGTATATAAGAATTTTTAATTTAGATTAATTTAAATTTATTCTTGATTTATTTAGCTGCCAATTCCTGGATTTTCTTCGGAAACTTGCCTTGTACATGTACACTTGTGGCTGCCATATTTGGTGAACTAAGAATGCAAATCAAATGGAACAAAACAAAGAATTTGTGGCAGCCCTGGGATTAACAAATCCACGCGCGAGGATTATATGTTCAGGCGGTGGTCACCTAGTCGCCACAGCCGCGCGCCTGGCAGCCCACGCGCGGAGCTCGCACCTGGACGCAGCACATGTACTCCTATACATTCTTAATCGCCATAGACAAATAAAGTTAAGGCAAAGACGGCGCAAGACTTGGAAGGTCGCCACGGAGATTTCTTAGTCGCCACACACGATATCTAAAAACAGCGCACGAGCTTCTCTGTTGCGATTCAAATACAGTAAGTCTTAGTCGCCATACAGGAAAAGTCGGCGCAAAAACGTGTTACGTCCTGTTTGATTTCCTAGTCGCAACAGAAGATGGTTCGGTTTTTTTTTCTTTAAGGCAAAGTGTTGCGACTTCATGCAACCGGGTTATCCTAAGGCAATCATCTCTTAGTCGCCATAAATTTTGTTATCCCTAAAATTAATTATTTCTAATTTATTTAATTTTCCATAAAATTTAAAATTCTTAAATTTAAATTTTTCTTAAATAATAATTTACATTTTATTTAATTTTTAAGAAAATTCGAAATTTTTGAAAATTAAATTTTACGTAAATATTTATTTTTGATTAATTTATTTTCTAAAAAAATTAAAAATACTGGAAATTTAATTTTTATTAAATATTATATTAAGGGTACTCAAAGGGTTGGTGGACTCAGGATTCCTCCGGGATTTTTAAAGTGGATTTTAATCTTTTGAAGAAAACGAAGACCATGTGCTATTCAGACGGAAAATTCCCGAACACGGAAATTATAGATAATGGTTTTCCTACTCCAATGGAACTGATTTCAAGACCTATAGACGAAAATTATGGATCTTCCTCAAAGGCTTACTCCATAGGATACCACTGGGTTTTCAGACGCAGGAATTGAATGATATTTCTACGGGTACAATTTTTCTCGGAGATTTTAAGACAACTCTATGATTCCAGATTATACAGTCACACAGTGGTTTATACCAATGCTACATTTATCCGGGAATCAATGAGATCATACAGGCAGGGATTATGGAGGTCAGAGAGAATAGTGGGGATAAACAAACATCTCAGTTACATGCATTAAGGTTGGAACCTCAGGACAGAATGTAAGAGTTACTGATAACTGAATCAAAGGAAGCTCAGGTAGAAGTACTTGAGGGACTGGACGTCAGGGCAGTGTTACACTTGTCAAGGAAGTTTAGTCACATCAGATTCACAAGGAGTACATAAGCTATATCCAAGGATCAAGCCTATCTATTCTGAAGCAGAGACTTTTACAGATTCAGTTAAAGGGGTGATTACAAGACTGAGAATGGGACATAAACAAGATTTGATAGCTACAGGTATGACAAGCAAATATGTCAAGTAACTATCAGGGGTTTTGCTACAACAGAACAAGAAGCTTGACAAACAAGGATGAGTAGGGATTCAGTTGAAGAGCTGTGACAAAGGTGGAATGTTTTCTTAGGGAAGCAGCCAGTCAAAACTTATAGTGCACGAGAAAGAGTTGGGATGGATCAGATGACGAGAATCATGAATATCTTGCTTTCATAGCAATCTCTGAAGATGGTCCAACTCACATATCTCAGGTTTGAAATTCTTGAACCACTGCAATACTTTGCTCTTAATATTCAATGCATGATAAGATCACAGTGTTTAAATGTTTAACACTCGCACAAGCATGATAGCATCACACATAGATAATGTTGAACTAGTTCACTAGATTATCTCTGGTAAATAGGAATGATGTTTATTTGTGCATGTTACTTTAGATGATCTTAAATATGTATTTGAATATTTGTTGAACATAATTAATTGCTTTAGTGAGGTATATATTTTTCGAGCATATAAGACCTTTGTTTTTACATTTGCTCATTTATTCTGAATTTTTTGTTAAGATGTGTTAGTTAATAATTGGATTGAGATAGCTAGATGAGATACATCAACATGATTGGACTAGATAGAATTAGTGATTTATTTATTAATTATGTTTGTTCCATATCATGCATGTCTTGCTTAATTCTTCTGTGTAATATTTTTGAATGAATGCCATGTATTCTTAATATAATGCTTGCCTATTTCAATGTCATGAATGCATCTCTTAGTACTTGCATTAATTATAGAAAAAACATGATTAGGATTACAATAGGGGAAAGACTGCTAGTCCTCCTTATGTGAGGTTGGAACCATTTTCCCCTAGCCTAGAGACAAATCTGTCAAGGGTATTAAAATGGAGAAAATGGTCAGTCAAAGATAAGAATTAGCATGATAAGGTTACAGTTGTTGGTATCTCTGTTTATAATAATATCTCTAATCCATCTAGACCCAAACTGATTAGTTGGGTACCAAAAACTATTAATCCATTTGTGAGTGCAGGACATAACAGGTTAATTAATTTATATGTATTCTTGGTAATTCATACTCAAGGCATATGATCAAATAAAGAGCCTCACAATCAAATATGATTAATAAAAGCTATTCCGTCAATAACCTTTGGAGATGACAGTAAAGGTTTTCATTACGGGATAAGCTATGCAGAAAAGGGATGTCATCATGGATTCAATAATTGCTATCACTGATAACAACTAATCATTGGAGTCACTGATAACAATTGAAGCAACTTCCTTGCTGGAGAATCAAGGCACAAATCCTCTTATCAGACAGTCTTGCATCAAAGGATAAAATGTCAATTCAATGAAGGATTAGTGTCTCATCTGAAGCAGGAAGATTGAGAAGCTTGATCTTCTTAGAGTAAGGAAAGGAAATGCTAGTGGCTAGACTGGAAACTCTGAAAAGGTGAAGTCAATGGTTTCTACTGTAAAGCTTCATCTGACAAAAGTTTAGCTATGGCATTAGAAGCTCTCACCCTTGAACGTCAACTCAAGGAACTCTTTTGTGAAAAGGGATTAGTGAGAGGACTGCCTCATCTAGAATTCAGAAGATGATAAATGTGAGGCATGTTAGAAAGAGGAGTCAAAGACAACATCACATCAAAGCAAAGATATACCTTAGTGATGGTGGTTGACTACTCTTTTGAAATAAAGTTATTGTTCGTGCATTCTCAAGATAAGACATCACAGATGGTGATTGATCATATCAGAAGATCAAGCTGGAAGCAACTGTAAAAGAAATGATCTTGTGATCAGATAATGGGATTGAATTCAAGAAGCAGTTCTGATTAATATCTATAACATCAAGAACATTCTGAGACATATTCAGCACTGGGAGCTCCATTTCATGATGGAGTGGTACAAGGGAAGAACCAGAACTTGATTAAAGCTACAAGGGAAAGATCAAGTTAATCAAGACTTTCTAAATACCAAAGGGCTGGAGCAGTCAAAACAGTTTGCAACAAGTAAGATCAAGCCTTGATCAAGGTGTATACATGAATACCACTAATGAGTCAATGGCCAACAGAAGCAAACACTGGATAACCTCAAAGTATTTGGAGAGAATGTTCTACAGTTAGGATATTTTCCATGGCTACTCAGTGGAGTCTACAACCTACAGGGCATTTGTGGTTGATCAACAGAAAATAATTAAAAGTCTAAGTGCACAGTTCAACAACTCCATGCTCCAAGCTGTTACAGGAGAAATTAATGGTTTTGATGATTCATATCCAAGTAGTGCAATAGCAGTGTATAACACAACTCATTATTTCAATGAAGCCAGTCAGCAAGGGTAAAGATTTTCAGGAAATCCCAGCAACAGCTTAGGGGGAGCAAAAGAAGGATCAACTAGTCAGACACAACACCATATTGAAAATTCAGAGGACACAACAAGAACATATCTCTTGAGACAAAGGGTTTGAATGCAAGTCGATTCCCAGAGTCTAGTTTTTTAGCGATCCAGATGGTGGAGTAATGATTAGCAGGGCTACTGAGTATGAATGATTATTTCTCTAGTTTTCTATCTGAAGAAGAAACTAAGAAAGTTACAGAAGCTCTGATAGATCCGAATTGATTGGGTGATTACAAAGCAAGATGAACTCAATCAGTCAGCAAGCAGATCATAGGGAAGCTGGTATCCAAACCAAGTGACAATATTATAATTGGTACAAGGATAACCAGAAGTCAAACTGGATGACAATGGCATTGTTACGAGGGACACGGCCAAACTGGATGCTAGGTTATTATCAGGAAGCAGTATCTAACAGATAGCACCGGTGACGAGACTTAAGGATATTATGATATATCAGGCACCTGATGCACATTACACTTGGAATTGGAGTCGAGTAGATGTGTACAAGTGCACTCCTGGTTGGCGAGTCAAAAGAGGAAGTCAATGCAAAACAGTTCATGGACTTTGCAGTAGCAGATCAATTGAACTCTGTATATCTCTTCTTCACAAGCTCACTTCAGGTTGGTATGAACTAGTAAACTACTTAAGCAATCGTCAAGGACATGGTATGGCACTCTAACTGAAGCTACAGGTTTAAAATGAATCAGTAGAGTCGTCATATTAATAACTCTCTTATCACTAGGCACAAATATATTATTTTATATGTGCAGTGATATAATGCTAATGTGATATGTTGGTCTACTAATAAAGACTTGTGCAAGATTATTTGATAAGTTATTACAGAGTAGGTATGGAAGAGCATGTTGGAAAGGTTACAATTCTTTGTGGAATTACTTCAAGCAAGCCATTAGGATAATTCTTTTAGAAGTTCAAGCAAGCCAAAAGAACAATTCTTTTAGGAGCACTAGTAAACCAAAAGAATGATGGCAATACAAGTAAGTTAAGAATCTTTTGAAGATGCAAAATTTGGAAGATTTTGAACATGCCAAGACTACTTACCAATAGAAACCACTAAAGTTTTATTAGTGCAACTCAAGTATAATGACAAGCTATAGAGGTATGACAAGCTCACTCTTTTACACAAATGCTAATAGACAACATGTATTGTTCTCAAGATGCCAATGTGCAAGGTTCCAAGTGGATCCTAGAGAATCCAATCTTATAGCTATTAACAAGATTATTAGATATCTTAAGGAACTACCAACTCTTGGAGTAAAGTACCCTAAAGATATTATGCTTAACATGTTTGGATATATAGATACAGATTATGCAGGTTGTAAAAAAGACAGGAGAAGCATCTCTGAAGCTGTCAACTTAAGTGATAGGAGAAGCATCTCAGGAAGCTGCCAACTTCGTGGAAGAAGATTGATTTCTTATTATGATAAGAAACAACCACAAATCCAACAACTCTGTGAACACTCTATGACAAGGCACCTTCACACCAAGTATCATTTATTTCGAGAGCATGTCTTTTAGTCAAAGAATTACTGACAGAAACATTTATTAAATCACTTGATAAAGTTAATTTTTCAAGACTGGTTTGTAAGTGTGGGATATCATTCAATGCATATTAGTTGGAAATCCCATCCCTAAGGAATTCTTCATATAAGTTCACAAGTATTACTTGTGAATTTATCAGTAATCCAGTACCTCGTACTTAATGCTACTATCTTGATTATCATGATTACAATGTAATATACATTTGTTGTAGTTAAGTATTATAGCATTAAGTTTGAATATTATTTTATTTGATTTAAATTATGACTATAGACAATTCCATTTTATATCAGTCTCATAATTTAAATTATATTAAAATAATATGCAGCATAGTTATTTGTATCATGTACGAATAATTGTGGTACTTTTAGTATTAGTGATATTATTTAGAATTTTTGTTCTAAGTAATCAATGCTTATTTCTAAAATCACTAGTATTGAAAGTTGAAGTATTTTCTAAGTTATGTGTATAAAACTCTCAATATTTTATATGCTTAAAAAGTATTTCTAAAATTACTAATTATCCAGAAAGTGATTGTCATGTATATAAGTCATATATCCTATTGGTGATTATTCAATAATAATTATGAAAATATTTAAGTGCTAGTATCTAACTAATAGATATTTAGTATTTATTTATTTAGTATTTATTTTGGGTAGTTTCGATTATGGAAATTGAAGCAATTCAATGATTTTATTTGCTCCATAATTCAAACTAACTTAAAATAAATGAGCAGCATGATTGATTATAACTAAAACTGTTAACGATTGATATCTAGTATATTAATTGTAACTAAACTGTTATAGGGTAATTATGAGGTTTTGGTTCTAGTGAATTTAGCAATGTTTACATCTCAAGAATTCATTGAATCAAAATCATGATTGTAGCATGATTAGTTGTGTGTAATTTCTTCACTTATATCAGTTAATGATATTTAGTTAAGAGTTTAACTATGAACTAATTGTGAAGTATTAGTATTTGTGACATTACTTAGAACTCCTCTAAGTAATCATTGTTTATCTTCAGTCACTTATACTAATATAGAAAGTGTAGAAATTTTTCTTAAGTACAACTATGGTTAAAATATTTGATTGCTTTATTAGAAGTAACCATATGTTGTCAAGTTAGAATAATTTTTATACTTATTTGAAAATTCCTAAACACTTTGATAATAGATGCAATACTCAATGGATCAAAGTATATGGAACTTAGAATATTTTTCTAAGATTGCAAACAATTCAATGTTAGTTAATGTTGCTTTATTTATCGAACCAATATTGTTTGAGATATTACAGTTGTTAGGAGTTAGCAATTGTATGATATATGAAATTGAATGATGATGTCTTTTTAATAGATAATTGGTATTTAATTCATTGATATCTTATTTTAATATTTAAAATAGGATGCAACATAATTATTGGTATCCAAAGTACTTGACAAGTATCAAACAATGATACATTGTTAATATTTTGTTGCAGATAATTTTGAGATTTTAAGTTCTAGTGGATTTATATGAGTTGTTATATCTGACAGATTCACTACAATTTAAAATCAGCAGCATAGTCATTCTTATTGAGATTATTTATCAATAAACAATATTGTTGGTAATAATTTTATAAAGATAGATTATGGAGCTTTTGATATGAATGAGAATTGCTTAGACTTTACCCTAAGTGATCAATGCTTTTACAAAAACTCATTCATATTGAAAGACAAAATCTTTCTTTCTCTTCTTAATACTGCTAGGTGATCATTCTGTGTCTTATCAAATTATTTATCTTTTTAGGCATAAAAACAGACTTGTGCACTCGAACAGTTTTAAGAGAAAAATCAAACTTCTTTCTACGTTGGTGATTGCTTATTTCATCAAAATATTTTGAAATAACTATTGTACATCATTTCTCTCAAAAGACGAAATGCATAATTTTCATTCATTATAGATCTTAAGTGCATTTTATCTCTATATTGCCATATACTTTGTGATGCAGGTTCAGCCTTCAATGGCATTCTTTCATTGATAGTCATGAGGTTGAAAACCCACAACTTTTATCCCAGACTATAAAGACAAACACAGAAACAGAACCAGCTAACACTCTCTTACCCCTAAAATGAAGTATGAATGAGAATGAGGGAGAAAGTGCCTTAGTGCACCACATAAGGAAGGTTCTAAAGTCAATACAGCA
Source organism: Apium graveolens (assembly GCF_009905375.1). Taxonomy (NCBI): domain Eukaryota; kingdom Viridiplantae; phylum Streptophyta; class Magnoliopsida; order Apiales; family Apiaceae; genus Apium; species Apium graveolens. The sequence continues at coordinate 108,677,443 of NC_133650.1, forward strand.
GCTCTGTCTCCTACAAAGATGAGTAGTATTTAAATAGAGGCAACTGCTAGCCCCCATACATCTTCTCAAAAAGATGTAATGGCTGAAAAGGCATAAAATAGTTATCCGATGTAGTGTCACCACCTCAAACATAACCAATTCTTGATGCACAAGAAAAGTTGACGGAAACAAGAGTTTCGACCATTTAAGGTCAGATTCGATTGTTCAAGTTTCTTTAATGGACCAATTGCCTTTACAGGTGTTAGGAGATGATACTGATCCAATAGCCATATGTCAGTGGTCAGTGTCTACCTCCCTAGGCTTAAATCCCCTGGATGCATCTGCGGATAGTGGATCTGACATAGGTGCAGATCGGCAACTTGTTGACAATGATTTAGATATTACCTGATGAGTCATAAGGAAATGTCTTCACATACATTAGAAGGAAACTTTGATCTTTATGCTAAATTCTTTGGATCACTGTTTACCTTCCCAGAGTTCAAATCTGGAACCCTCAAATGGAAACTAGCAACTTGTAGATTATGACTCAGATTCATCTGACGAGTCTAACAAGGATCGGGATTTGCGAACTCCCATTGCACCACATGTGACCTCCTTAAGGATGGCTAAGGTGATTTTCCTTGCAGGTACAGCTGGATTTTGGAGCTATGAGAGGAGTGATACACTTGTGAGAATGAGTGTAAACACGAGTGGAGAGAAGAGTGAAACACTTGTGAGGTACACAAAACAGAATCACACACTCACAGTGAGGAAGGAAGACAAAAACCATATCCCAATCCCTAAATATGGTTCTTGATACTTCGGGTCTCAGATCTGTTTATGATTGGAACCTAACTCTTAGGGACCTAAAATTTACATATTGGATTAGAATGCTTCAGGACTTAACAAGTTGGGAGCTAACAATTGGTAACAATTGGTGATCTCACATTTGGGAGGTATAAGGAGTTGGGAAGATTGGTGAACATGATGATCAACAGTGAAGTCATACTTGCAGCATTTAAAGGGACATGGTTGATCAGACTATGACTTGTTATTTCTTTTCCAACCAAGTAACATATGAGAACTCCTTCAGACAACATCATGCATTCCTTCTTTTAGGGGGAGATAAAAGCTTAAGTAATAGTTTGGAGGATTCCTCAACCAAGGGGGAGAAATAGCAGGGAGGAAGAAAAAGGTAAATACATGTACACTACATCACACCATTGTTATTTGTAACTACGGAACCTATTGTACGGGAGAGGTGGTAGACAAAGGTGATCTCCTTTAAGAAGTTGATTCTCATAGGGGGAGAAGCAAGAGAGACATGCGCTTCTCAACAGGAAATGTGGTTGTACAAAAGAAGCTGTTGATGATTACTTCAAGACTGAGAAGTATTATCTGGAAGAGATTTGAAGAACCAAGGAAATGAAGATGAAACTACTTGAAGATCAGTTCAGTGCTAGAGGAACAAGCATCTTTCATTTCAGTTACTCAAGAAATTTGGAAATGCAGTATTTGATCCAGAAAACCAGTAGCATTATTTACAAGTCTTAGTACATTATTTTTCTAGTTGTTAGTTGAGTTATCCTCTCTATTTAATTTGTTTGTTAGGTTTAACAATCAAAAAGAGGGAGATTATTCATGAGACTGCGTAGCTGTATGTACAGTTACGTGATAACTCAACACGATAACAACACTAGAACAGGACAGGTTAATAATACTACGTCTACACAAGTAATCAGGAAAAATAAAGACAAGGCAAATACAAAGAATCAGAAGATTAGAAGAAAGCTTGAAGTCTGTTTACAGGTCACTGAAAGAAGCTCATTAATATGATCATGCCTCAGTGAAGAACAAAAGTTAAAGACTTTTAGGGTTTCAAAAATGTTGAAGATTTAGTATACAAGTGCTACCAGAAGATTTCAGTGTATTGGCATTGATTGAAGATAGACAGTTTTCGAAGCATAGGAATTTGAAGAATTAAAGACAGGGTATAGACAAAAGTTAATGAAGACATTATCTAAAGTATCATAAAGGATTCCAGTGAAAGTACAGTTGTTTATTGACTATTAGTGTCTGAAGCAATAAAGTTGAGGCAAGCTTAACAATGTAATTAAGTCTATAATACGAAGACCTGAATCGGGGTTAGTCGTCTGTGAACCAGACCAGTTACACTAGGCGTCAATAGCTCGTGAAAGGAATCTGAGTATTATTTATAAAAGAATTGTTAAGTTCACGAGCGTACTTGGATTAAACGTTTATCTGTTAAAGTACGAGAAGAGGTGCGCGGGGTATACAACTAAACAGCTCAGGGGACTGCGAAGCTCAAAGTTTAATTGTTAAATTAAATAAATTATTTAATGGACTTTAATATAATTTATTTAATAAACTTAAAATGATGTATCTTATAAACTTTAAATAAGTTTAATTTTATAAATTAATTTAAATTTAAAAAGAAAAGAAAGAAAAAAAAAAGAAAAGAGAAAAAGAAAAGAAAATAGAAAAAGGAAAGGAAAACAAAAGAAAAGAAAAAGAAAAAGAAAAAAGAAAAGAAAAAGAAAAGAAAAACAAATAAATAAAATCGTGTACAGGTTGTTTTGTTTACTTAGTACATTTATATGTACTATATATGTAATGGTTAATAACAATCGCCACAGGCATTTCCCCCTCCTCCTGTGTCGCCACACACCTGTACTGTGAGCCCTTGTAGCCACAGAGAAGTGGTGCAAATAATTTTAAGGCACAAATCAAGAGCTGAGTATCCTGGTCGACAAAAAACCTGCATCCCCCTGTCGCCACAGAGCTCCCTGTCGCCACAGAGCTTCATGTCGCCACAGAAAAGTTATATATCGCTAGAGAAGCTCCTCTATCCTCAGCCACACATTTTATTGGATAAAGTCTACACTTTGCAACAGAAGACAAAGAGCCTTTCATTTTTTTGGATAAAATTATGTTCATCTTCTCTCCCAAAAGAGAAGTGAAAATGGAAGCAATGATTTACAGAGAAACTCAAGCTTTTTGTATATCCGTTTAACTTCTCACCGGAGTAACGTTATAATGCCCGATTTAACTCTTGTAATTCATAGGGGCATTATAATCGTTACCCGGTAATTAAATTCTTAGACAAACAAAAGCTAGATTATTGTATAGGATTTAATTTGTAAATCTTTGTAGTAGCTAGGAACTTTGTTGTTCTTAGATTATAGACGGTTAATTTATTTACCGAAGTATAGCAACACCCTCGAGGATTTATATACGAATATATATTTCCCCCAAAATCTTGTGTTCCTTATTTTTATCGTTCCAAACACTATTCCTCTCAAGAACATGAAACCACTAACCGAGCACTAAATATTATATCCGCTAAAGATTTGAAAGAATTTTTAATTTAGTGATTATCGTATTCAACCCCCCCCCCTTCTACGATAATTCGGGACCTAACAGGTTGCTATATAAAGACCTTTTTAAGACGTTTTTCACAACAGAGACTAAGGAGAAGACGGCGAGAAGACTTAAGAGCACAAATTCAACGAATGAGAAGAAAAGCTTATTTTTACTTGTGATTCTTTGATTGAGTTGTAATCTTGGATTCTTGTTTTCTTGTTTGTTGAAACTATTACTCTTGATTACGTACTTTGATTATTTATTCAGTTTATAAAGACTCTGTTTATTATACCATGCTTTCATCGGAATCCACAGTGATGATGAGTTTGGTTATAAACTAATCATTATCGTGGGAATCTAACGGATTTACTTATGGATTTCAATAGTTAATTTGTTTCGATATCTTAGTGTGTGGTGATTATATGATATATCGGTATGAGTTGTGCTTATTCGTCTTATGAGCGTCGCGAACTTATAAGATAGCGTGTTAATCTCTATTGAAGCAATAGTGAATTTAGAGGTTTAGAACTTGCCATGCTAGCATAGGTTCATGTATTTGTTATGCATGATTTGTAGGTAATTTTAACCATCTTACTTGCCCTATGTAATCACGATAGATAACTTGCGCATTAAACCTTTGTGTTGTCAAATTCTATAGACATATAGGGTATCAATATATTTTGTGTCTATACAGCTTCTATCTCTTTTTTGGATGATTGGTAGTAGAGTATTCATGCAACAAAAGTTGGCATTTACTAGTTTCGTGTTATCTTATTAGTTTTCATCACCATTTCATGTTAAGGTTAAGAACAATGACTTTGAATGAAGTTAGAATCCAAGTTTGTCTCATATAAGTAATTCAACCTCAATTCTCTTAGTTAATGTTAGTTAGTATAATCTCTTAGTTATAAACTACCCAATTTGTTATTTGTCTTAGCATTGAACAATAGCCACACCATTGTTGCATAAGTGCATGAATTGAACTTAACCTAAACTAGCCTATGTGGGAATGAACTAGAAAGAATTATATATTACTTGCGAACGTGTAAACTTGCGTGTAATTTTAGCGCGTGATTTCGTCCTAACAAGATTTTGGCGCCGCTGCAGGGGACTCGATATTAATTTTTAGTTTATGTGCTTGACATTAGTGGTTGTTAAAGTTCACTGACTCAGATATTTTACTTACTTGTTTGTTTGTTGCTTTTTCAGGTACTTTCGAGAGCGTTTATGCTAACGTGTTCTCGATCTCGCAAGAGAACATTGGATAAAGTGGAGGAAGAAGTTGCAGAAATAGTAGAAGAAGTTCTTATTGAGGAGAAAGTAGAAGAAGAAGTCTTAGTTGAGAAAGTTGAAGAAGAAGTTGTTATTGTAATGGGAGAACCAGTAGTGAATCCGAAGGCTTTGATGGATTACTCTCAACCGAAAATTAATGATATTCAATCTAGCATTGTCAGACCAGCCATCACAACTAACATTTTTGAAATCAAAGCTAGCATGATTCAGATGGTGCAGAACTCAGTCCAGTTTGGTGGTTCTCCAACGGAAGATCCCAATATGCATATTAGAGATTTCATCGAGATCTGCGACACTTTCAAATTCAACAATGTTTCTGAAGATGCTGTTAAGCTAAGGTTTTTCACATTTTCTCTGAGGGATAAAGCTAAGTGTTGGTTGCATTCTCTACCACCAGGCTCTATTACTACTTGGGAAGATCTTGCTCAAAAGTTTCTTACTAAAATCTTTCCTATGGAAAAGACAGTTGCAATCAGAAACGCTCTCACTCAATTTGCGCAGCAATCGAGAGAGTCTTTATGTGAAGTTTGGGATCGTTATAAGAAGATGCTTAGAAAGTGTCATTATCATGGGATGCCTGACTAGATGATTATCAACTACTTTTATAATGGCTTGGGAGCACAGTCTAGACCCATGTTTGATGCAGCATCAGGTGGAGCCTTATGGGCTAAGAGCTACGATGAAGCTAATGAGTTGATTAAACTGATGGCTGCTAATAAATACCAGAACCCTTCTCAGCGACTACCTCAAGGCAAGGTAGCGGGAATTTTGGAGGTAAATGCAGCTACTACTATAGCTGCTCAGCTTTAGGCTTTAATGATGAAGGTGGATTCTTTGGTTGATTATGGAGTTAATCAGATCACTAGTGTTTGTGAGCTTTGTGTTAGTGCGCATGAGACAGAGCAGTGTGTTATATCTAGTGAATCAGCTCAGTTCGTGAGCAACTTTCAGAGGTCGCAGTAACCAATCCCATCCACCTATCATCCTAACAACCTCAATCATCCTAACTTCAGCTGGAGCAACAATCAGAATGCGGTGCAACAGCCTTATCAGCAGTTTGGAGCAAAGTAATTCAACCCTCTTGGTTTTCAGCAACCGCAATATGCACCAAGACAACAACTCCAACTTCAGCAGTCTAATGAAAAATCTGAATTGGAGGAGTTGAGGCTCATGTGCAAGAGCCAAGCGGTTTCTATTAAGACCTTGGAGAATCAAATTGGGCAGATTGCTAATGCCTTGCCGAATCGACAACCTGGTACACTCCCTAGTGACACAGAAGTTCCAGACAAGAAGGAAGCTAAAGAGCAGGTTAAGGCAATTACATTGAGGTCTGGGAAGGTTGCACACCCCAAAAAATCTCAAGTTCCAGAAGATGAAGTTGTGGCTGAAGAAGATGTGCAAAAGGATGAAGAAGTGGAATCAAGGAAGAAAACTGTGAAGCACACTCCTTCTGAGGGTAATACAAGAGAGAAACAGGTCTATCCTCCACCTCCTTTTCCTAAGAGGCTGCAGAAGCAAAAGTTGGATAAGCAGTTTGTTAAGTTTCTGGAGGTGTTCAAGAAACTTCATATCAACATACCTTTCGCTGAAGCTCTTGAACAGACGCTTAGCTATGCGAAGTTTATGAAAGGTATTCTCTCTCGGAAAGTGAAGCTCGATGACTTAGAGACTGTTACTCTCACGGAGGAATGCAGCGCTGTGCTACAATAAAAGTTTCCTCCGAAGCTTAAAGATCTTGGAAGCTTCACTATTCCTTGCACCATCTGAAATTTGTCGTTCGATAAGTGTTTGTGTGATTTGGGAGCTCGAATCAATCTGATGCCTTTGTCCTTCTTCAAGAAGTTGGATTTACCTGATCCTCAGCGTACTTATATGTCCTTGCAGTTGGCCAATCATTCTATTACATATCCACGAGGCATTGTAGAGGATGTCTTGGTCAAGGTGGATAAACTCATCTTTCCTGCTAACTTTGTAATTCTTGATTTCGAGGTGGATAAAAAGATTTCCATAACCTTGGGAAGACCATTCTTGGCTACTGGTCGAACCTTGATAGATGTGCAGAAAGGTGAGCTCACTATTCGAGTGCTGGATCAAGATGTGATGTTTAATATTTTCAAATCCATAAAATTCCCTACTGATAATGAGGAGTGCTTAAAAGTGGAAATGCTTGATTCTGTGGTAACTTCAGAACTTGATCAAATGCTAAGGTCTGATGCCTTAGAGAAAGCCTTGTTGGGAAATTCATATAGTGAAGATGATGAAGGTGATGAGCAGTTCCAGTATTTGAATGCTTCTCCTTGGAAGCGAAGGCTGGATATGCCTTTTGAATCTCTTGGAATGTCAGAACTCAAAAATATTGATGGGCGTCTCAAGTCATCTATTGAGGAAGCTCCTACACTCGAGCTTAAATCATTGCCTGAACACTTAAGGTATGCTTTTTAGGTGATGCATCTACCTTGCCTGTTATTATTGCATCTGATATTTTAGGTAGTAATGAGGAAAAGCTCTTGAGAATTCTGAGAGAGTTCAAATCGGCAATTGGATGGAATATAGTAGATATCAAGGGAATCGGCCTTTCTTATTGCATGCATAAAATTCTGCTAAAGGAAGGAAGCAAGCCAACAGTTGAGCAACAAAGAAAGCTAAATCTGATCATGAAGGAGGTCGTGAAGAAGGAAATTCTCAAATGGCTAGATGCACGGATCATCTATCCTATTTTCGATAGTTCTTGGGTGAGCCCAGTTCAGTATGTGCCGAAGAAAGGAAGCATCACAGTGGTTACTAATGAGAAGAATGATCTCATTCATACTCGAACAGTCACGAGATGGAGAGTTTACATGGATTATAGGAAGCTGAACAAAGCAACGAGGAAGGATCACTTCCCTCTTCCTTTTATTGATCAGATGCTTGACAGATTGATTGGGCATGAATATTATTATCTTCTGGATGGCTATTCAGGTTATAATCAGATTTGCATCGCGCCAGAAGATCAGGAAAAGATTACCTTCAATTGTTCGTTTGGTACTTTTACCTTCAGAAGAGTTTATTTTGGGTTGTGTGGTGCACCTGCCATATTTCAGAGATACATGATGGTTATCTTCTCTGACATGATTGGTCAGAATATGGAGGTGTTCATGGATGATTTTTCTGTGTTCGGGGATTCTTCCGACAAGTGCTTGCAAAATCTTGGCGCAATTCTTAAAAGGTGTGTTGAGACCAATCTGGTTCTCAACTGGGAGAAATGTCAGTTTATGGTGCAACAGGGCATCATTCATGGGCACAAGGTCTCTAATAGGGGTCTCGAGGTGGAGAAAGCCAAGGTGGGGGTCATTGAAAACCTTCCCCCGTCAATTTTTGTTAAGGGGATTCGCAGTTTTCTTGGCCATGCGGGTTTTCATATGCGGTTCATCAAGGACTTCTCTAAACTCTCTAAACCGTTGTGCAATATTTTAGAGAAAGACATCCCTTTCAAGTTTGATGATGAGTGTCTAGCTGCTTTTGAGAGCTTAAAGAAGAGTTTTATTATGGCACATGTCATAATTAGACCTGATTGGAATGAGCCTTTTGAAATGATGTGCGATGCAAGTGACTATGCAGTTGGAGCAGTTCTTGGGCAAAGAAAGAACAATATATTTCATGTGGTCTACTATCCTAGTAAGACCCTCAATGGTCCTCAACTGAACTATACTACTACTGAGAAGGAATTCTTAGCCATTGTCTATGGTTTTGAGAAGTTTCAATCTTATTTTTTTGGGACGAAGGTGATAATGTTCACTGATCACGTGCAATTCGCTATCTCGTCTCGAAGAAGAACTCGAAGCCTAGAATGATTCGATAGGTTCTTTTACTTCAGGAGTTTGAGTTGGAGATCGAGGATATGAAAGGTACAGAGAATCAAGTTGTTGATCATCTCTCTCGGTTAGAAGATCCACGTACAGCTTCACAGGATAAGATATTGATTAATGAGTCTTTTCCCGATGAGCAGTTGTTTGGGGTGCAAGAAGAAGAACCATGGTTCGCAGACATTATGAACTACCTTGTGAGCAACATTATGCCTCCGGACTTATCTTCTGCTCAAAGGAAGAAGTTTCTTCATGAGGTGAAGTGGTACATGTGGGATGAGCCATTTTTGTTTCGGTAAGGAGTTGACCAAATCATCAGGAGATGTATTCTGTACAGCAAGACAGAGGGTATCTTGCGAGACTGCCATTCGACTATTTATGGAGGCCACTATGGTGGAGAAAAGACAACAGCTCGTATCTTTCAAGCATGATACTTCTGGCCTACATTATTTAAGGATGCACATCGGTTTGTTTTGAGGTGTGATTGTTGTCAGCGTGTTGGTAATATGTCCAAGAGGGATGAGATGCCTCTTAATTTGCTACTCAAGGTTGAGGTCTTCGATATGTGGGGAATTGACCTCATGGGGCCATTTGCCTCATCTTGTAATAATCAGTATATCTTGTTATTAGTAGATTATGTGTCAAAAGGGGTGGAAGTTAAATCTTTGCCGACAAATGATGCAAAGGTAGTGCTCAATTTTCTTCACAAGCAGATTTTTACAAGATTTGGAACTCCAAGAGTCATAATCAGTGACGAGGGATCACATTTCTGCAATCACAAGTTCACTGCTATGATGCAGAGATATAATGTGAATCATTGCATTACTACAGCCTACCATCCTCAGACTAATGGTCAAGCTGAGGTATCTAACTGAGAGATCAAGCGTATTCTGGAGAAAGTTGTATGTCTGTCGAGAAAGGATTGGTCTTTGAAGCTGGATGAAGTTGTTTGGGTGTATCGAACAACATACAAGACTCTGCTAGGCATGTCACTGTTTCAGTTGGTTTATGATAAAGGATGTCATTTTCCTGTGGAGCTAGAGCATAAGGCATATTGGGCTTTAAAGAAAATGAACCTTGATATGGATGCAGCTGGTAAGAAGAGGATGCTTTAATTGAATAAACTCGATGAGTTTCGACTTCAAGCGTATGAGAACAACAAAATGTATAAGGAGAAAGTCAAGAGGTGGCACGATAGGGGTCTAGTGCTCAAATCATTTGTTTCAGGGTAACAAGTTCTTTTGTTCAACTCTCGTCTCCGTATTTTTCCTAGGAAATTGAAGTCGAGATGGTCAGGGCCGTTTGTTATCAAAACTATGTTTCCACATGGAGCGGTGGAATTTTTGAGAATGATCCAGGCCAAGCATTCAAGGTGAATGGATAGTGTTTGAAGCATTACTATGGGAATATGACAAACCATGAGGTGGTTAGTGCCGTTTTATTATCCACTTGATCTCGAAATTCTACGTCAAGCTAGCGACATAAACCAAGCGCTTCTTGGGGAGGCAACTGAAGCTTGTTGTACATTAGTAAAAGATAGAAGGAAGAAAAAACAGAAGAAAAGACAAAAAAAATCAGAAAAACAGAAAAATATAGTAATGAAGTTAGAATCCCATGTGTGTCTCATATAAGTAATTCAACCTCAATTCTCTTAGTTAATGTTAGTTAGTATAATCTCTTAGTTATAAACTACCCAACTTGGTTTTTGTCGTAGCATTGAACGATAGCCATACCATTGTTGCATAAGTGCATAAATTGAACTTAACCTAAACCAGTCTCTATGGGAACAAACTAGAAAGAATTCTATATTACTTGTGAATGCGTATACTTGCGTGTAATTTTAGCACGTGATTTCGTCCTAATAAGAGTCTGCACCAAAACTTGAACACATTCAAGTGTATGAAAGAAGAAATAAGGATGGAACACACATAGAGAGCACATCTTTTGAAGCTCCCTCATCTATTCAGGGGGAGCTTCCAACACTTAATTCTGAAATCACAAATCTTATTTCAAAGTTTTCTTCTTCATACAATGAAAACTTGAATCTAATTCTCAAGTATTTCCCAAATCAAGTGACATGGTTCATGAAACTGTGCTCACCATCCAGGAACCACAATTAGATGGTGAGAGGCTACTAGCTGGGGTAGACATTGATGACACCATCAACACCACAGGGGTTTCATCAGTTTTAAATAAAGATCCTGTGGATATTACTCAAGCATCTTCATATGCTAAACAATCTTCACATATTGATAGGTTTGAGGGTAGTACTCCAGAGTGGAAGCTATCTAGATCCTCTCCAATTCAATTGGAGGTTCCTCATGGAGGGACAACTCCCCTCAAAACCGTAGCTGAGATTGCCTTAACAATTGAAGCTAGGAGTCCAATTGTCAATGAGTCTGTTATAGGGGAGGCAAGTCAAGCACATTCAAGTGCCAGATCTATGCAAGAAGAGCAAGGGTTTGAGGTCATGGTACATGACAGTGACCTGGTCAAATCCCCTCCAATTCAATTGGAGGTTCCCATTGTTGGTGGAAAACACATTGTCACAACCACAACTCCAACTGTGAGTCAAACTGTGGCATCTATCACATGTGGTGTTCTTGAATCTCAACCCTCCACTTCAAACAAATAGACATACCATCTACATCAAACCCTTCTCAACGACCATTACACCTAATCTCCCAGTGGCTACAGGATGCTCCGACTCAACCAATCACCATGAATGATCTTTTGGTAGATCAACTTTCTGTACTGGCCAATATCACACAACAACTTCTTACAACAGATATGTCCAATCAGGACTATCAAGCAATCTTGTTGTCTTACAAAACAGATGTTGAAGAAAAACATCAAAAAATTGTCAATGAAGTTGAACAAGATGGAAATATGTATGCTTTGTTTGACAAAGACTTCAATCTAGAGATGGATGAGGTTTTGGCCAGGTTTAGAGAGGAGTATATAACCATCTTGGGAAGCAATGCCAAAACTCTCACTCCCCGGGAAGTTTATAATGTTGTTACAGAGGTCTACAAGGCACAGCTTAAATCTTTTTCACCTTATTGGTAAAACATTGCAACAGACTCTGAACAGTCACCAAGACAGAATTAGAAGATTGGTGAAGGATAAGTTGGATGAACTTGTGCCTACTCAAGTTGAAATCAAGAACAAATTTCAGAAATTTGCTAACCAAATGGCAAGGTTTGACATGTCCCGCATGGAGCAAAACATCAAGAAACTGAAGCAATCCTTTGTATCTTTGCATGAAGTTATCCAGAATCACATTACCAGTAACAATGACACAAGGGTCAAACTGGATCAACTTCATCAAGCAAGATATGAACCATCCGTTATGTTAATGCAAGGGATCAAGGAGACAGTTCAAGCTACTTTTGGTGCTCTTATCTCTTCAAGTTCTCAATAATATTCTTCTACATCAACAAATCTACAAATTCAATCTCTACAACAACAATTTTCAACTCTCCAAGCATCCAATGACTCACTCACAACTCAGGTCAATGCTCTCACCTCTCTAGTATGGAGTAAACAGAATGACATCAGGACCCTAGTAGACTCCTACAAACATCTTCAAATACATAATTCAGTTTCTTTGGGAGCTATCATGGGTGCCTTAAATGTTCCTTATCCTGCTCTTCCTGAAGCTGTGAGGTCATAAATTCCAAATCCACTACTCCTGCCTGCCAACAAGACTAAGGGGGAGATAGAATTTAGGATTCAACTGTCCAAGAAAGCTGGTAAATCTACTCAATCTAAAGAGGCTGGAAAATCTACTACTCACTCTGGTCAGAGTTCTATGCAATTAAAGCTATCTCAAGAGGTTAGTACAGACAGGCTCCAGAAAGCTGCATCTACCACTCACTCTGGTCAGAGTTATATGCAATTAAAGCTATCTTACAGACAGGCTCCAGAAAGCTGCAGTAGGACCCTGTTAAGATAAGGAGTTCAATGAGCTAGTGGAAGTCATAAGAGTCTCTATAGACAACAACTACATCACTTACAAGAGAGCTTTGGCCAATAACATCAACTTCTTAAGAGTGGAAATAATCAAGGTTGACAACTTCTTGGAAAAGAGAATAGTTGCAAATGTGAATAATTGTGGCTTGGACAGATGTCTCCAGGTGTCTCTCTCAAACCTTCAAAGTATTAAAGCATCTGAGCTGGATGTAATAATTGACAGAGTTAATCCAGTAATTCCAGAGGACATCCAGTTGCTAAATGAACTTAAGAAGGCACAGATATCTGCTTTTCCTGAAGCATATCTCCATCTAAGTAAAGGGGTGGCCTACATTTGTCCACAGACCAAGAAATGCAAGTTCTTCACAGTTCCAAAGAATTGTGTAAGAGAGAATATAAGATTGATAATGACCCTTGAAACTGATCTAAAGTCCAAGATGAACACGAAAACTGAAGATGTGGAGATGATCATATTATTAGGGAGATACCTACAGAATGCTGATACCATGTTGCCTACCACACAATTCAATACAAAAGATAATAAGGATGATGATGAGAAGAAGAATGATGAGCAAAAACCTTCTGGCTCAAATCCAAGTCACTTTTCTAAAGCAACTGGCAGCAAAGTAGAAGATAAGAAGCAGGATGAGAAGAAGAGAGATGACAAGAAAATGGGAGATGAAAAGAGGAGTAAGAAGAGGGAAGATGGTGAAGGAACCAAGAAAAGTGTCCTACCAATCCAAATCTCACAAAATCAAACCACTAAGCCTGCAAACTCAAACACCCAGGATATGCAAAAGAGATATAAATGTTTGAGCAAAGATCTAATGAACTCAAGGCAAAGAGGCTGAGCAGAATATCTAAGGATGGACATTTTCTAAACATACAAGCTGGTAGATTCTCAAGGTTCAGAGTAAATTACTTGAATAGTTATTCATTGGATGATTGGCTCAAGCTTGTGGAAGCTCTAAGAGGGACAGAAATCATAGAGGAACTTCAAGTGCTTGTAAATCTTAAAGAGTGCAAGATTGAAAAGTCTACAAAAGCAGCTTGAAGAGTGCAAGATCAAGGTTCAAGACTAACTGACAAAGGAAGGTCACAGACCTACAAGATTTGCAAGGATTCACTAAGCCAGAAATGGAAAGCTTTAGAGATAACTTAAAGTGGGGTTTAGTACATCTTATTGCATGATGTGTAAACCTTTGTTTACTAATCTATAAAGTGAACACTGGTCCTTTATTTTTAAGGGTAACAAACAGATCTAAATTTTCTTGTACTCTCTCAAGATAGAAGCTGAGTTCTTTACCTATAAAGAACCCCGGATTTGTAGCAAGACACAACTTGATTTTAATACAAAATTAAGTGAGGTTTGAAATATTGTGTTTACTGTTTTATTTTTGCTGACACAATATAACTGTATTTCTTATTTGTTTTGTTCACACATCCATAAAAGTTTGAAAAAGGCTAAAAATATCCAAAACAAATTCACCCCCTATGTGTTGTATTCAATATCTAATACAACGCCATCGCCGCCAAACCTGATATCTAGTGGATTCAGCCTCTCCAATGTGGTATCCTCCAAACCTCACCACTATGTTCGCTAGTACTACCCGCCATAACCCGGATTTCACTGTCTTGCGAACCCAGGAAAAGCAGCTCACCCCCACTATGGATTCTAGCATACTCGCGGGCAGCATTAGCCGCCGTACTCGGATAACGTAATTTCACTGACCTTATTGCTCACCGCATAACAATGATTTTTTATAGTGCTTATCAAACAAATCAGTGGAATCATCAGGAACAGGTGATGAGACTAAATAATTGGCATTAGCGAGAATTATCTTAGCTTTATGAGGCGCTGACCTCAATTTAGGTTTAGGTTGGCCATGTAAATGGTGCCAATCAGGATATTCATGAAGGATGAAGCATTTGTCTTTACTATGCCTTGTCCTTTTACAATGATCACAAAGCAAAGTAGAATCTACAGATTTTTTGTTGAATTTTTTAGGGCCTCACTAAGTAATTGTAACAGACATTTAATTGTTAATCACTGAATTAGAAAACTGTGTGGTAATGATGCGTTAATTTTCATAGCAACATTGAATAAGCATGAGTAACATCGGCTTAGGGACTCATAAGTAGTATTTGACATCTAGTAAAGGTAAATTGTTCATTTAGTCATATTAGAAATTGAATAATTTTAATATATTGCTCGTTTGCATTATTGCAGGTATAGTTGCAATTTGCACAAATACATCTAGAAATAAGTGAAAGACTGTTTAATTCATCTAATAGACCATGAAATTGAGTAAAGTGTGTGGTGATAGACTTTGTACTCTGATAAAGAGAGGCAAGATTTTTACGTAACTGAAAAAGACGAGAAACATTAGTTTGAGCACCGAGCAACAATATCGAGCCATATTTGATGATCAGTCATTATATAGACGATATTTTTTACGAATCTCATATGAAAAAGAGATAAAAATCTATGATATAACCAAGTCTTTGGTTCGTTTTAAAAGTTCTAACTAAATCAACTCAATAAGTTGAGATAATGATCCATCAATGAAGTTAAACTTCAATTTAGCAAAGAGAGCGATCTGAACAAATCTTCTCCAATGGTTATAATTTTTGTGCATTAATAGTTCAGTAACAAGAGACAAACCTGGATGATCTACAGAACTGAGATAGTAAGTATAATTGATATCAATCGTAAAAGAGAAAGCATGTATAATTGTTGACATAGTCTCCATTGATATAGATGTTGTTACAGCGTAAGCATACAACCTATACATATCACATCGAGAGAAGGATAAAAATGGATATAGAATGTGAGAGGGAGAGAGAAATAGAGATCTAATAGAGAGATGAAGAATCAAAACACACTGATACCTTGCATATAAGAAATGAAGAAGATAATTAACAATAACAATATACATTTCATAACAGAATGAAAACCAAGGATTACATTACAATGAGAGCTCAACGAGTTTATATATACAACCAAAAATATTCTACACATTAGCTATTCTAACTAACTGTAACAGGTTGTGATGTCATTATGATGTGAGGTCACAATCATCAGCTTTATCGTATTGTGTGGTTGCCTTCATATATATTTCAACAATAATTAACACTTAAATTAGTATATTAACTAAATATAGAAAACCGTTCAAGGACATATAGAAAATAAAATGTGATCAAAATAAATGGAACGAACATAATAAATGGGACGGAGTGAGTATTTAATTAAACAAATTAGTTTGTGGATACATGGACTGGATCAATTAATATCAATATCCAATCCATTTATATATTGTATCATAAATGGGTTGAAATCCCATTGTGGGTTTGCGCAGCCTGTTTGGCAAATTTAATGCAGTGACCATTTCTTTCCATATATGATAAAAATCAGAAAGCACGTTCAACGTACAATCTTATTTTCTAGCCTCCATTTCCCACCTTTGATCCTTTTAGCTTTCCTCTGTTTATATAAATTTTATTTGTTAATCTTTTCTTCCCTCTAACAAATAATTATTATCGTACATTATTACGTATTAAAACATTTGCCTACTTTATAATTATGTTTTTTTATTAAATTTATTTTAAAATTTTGTGAACTTTTAATATTTCGTCTATTATAATACACTAGCTTTACAACCCGTGTGATGCACGGGTCTTCTTTAATATATTTATATTACTTAAAATTATAATAAATTTCATTTAGTTAATATTAAATAATATATATTTGATGAGATTTGAATCATTAACCTTAATAATTTTATTAATAATAATATTAATATTTATTTTTGGTGAGATTCGAACCTGAAACTTTGGATAACTAGGGATGGCAAATTAATCCGATCCGACGGATATCCGATCTGAAACCCGGAGTTTTGGATTTGGATTTGGATTTCAACTATACCGAACCGATACCCGATCTGAAATCCGAAATCCAATCCAAACCCGATTCAAACCCGAAACCCGATTAAAACCCGACATATTTATTATAGATTATATGTAATATTTTAGATGTAATATATAAAATTTATATATTTTTTTTGTATTATTTGAGTAATATTAGATTATTATCAAGATTGTCAGCACTTATTTAGTGAATTATAACTTTTTATTTCAAAATCAGCTTTTATTACGTAAGATGTACTTTGTATATATTTATAAAAAAAATAATTTGTGATAAAATACTAAATATCATGTTATCAACATATCTTAGATATTACTCACCATGTGAAACCGTGAAATATAATGTGTTTAACAATTTATTAGTTAATGTATTTTATTTTTAGATATCATATAAATGTGATTAATAGTGTTTGTATGTATAAATAATATTAAATTTGACTACATTATTTGTAAATTTGGATACCCGAAAAATATCCGATTCGATCCAAAACGCGACGGATTTGGATTTGGATAACCCGAAAATATTTGGATTTAAATTTTACAAAACCCGATCTGAATCCGACCCGTTGTCATCCCTATGGATAACGTATAAATAATAATATAAATTTTTTTTGGTGGAGGGGTTCGAACCTGGGAGTTTGAGTAGTGTAAGATAATAATATAAAAATTTTGTTGTTGGCAGGACTCAAACCTAGAAACTTGGGTAGTACAATTTTTTAGTATTTTCATCTAACAGTCGTTATCATTTGATTAAAAATATTTGATGGTCATAAATAAGGATAACCAAACCAACAATAAAACAACATATCAAATTATACTTCATTCCGGTTATTATTATAGTATAGTATAGATAATATAGATTATAGATAGATTACTTAATTATCAAATATATTTGAATTTTCTTTTTATAAATTTCGTCTTTTTTATTTTATAAACTAAACTATTATATATTAAAATTTTAATTTAAAAAAAAAATTATAACTTAGAATTTATGATTTACCAAACACATTAACAATTTATAACTAATATTTACGTAAAATTATTCAAACACCTAAATAACGTATAAGTTACGTTGCTCATACTACTGATATGACACTTTTCGACTTTAAGTCATAAGTTTTATTTTTCAAGAAATCTCAAACAGACCCATTATTCGGAGAGCCCTTTTCGGATCACATTTCAAATCGAATATTTTTTCAGGCCATTACATATTCATTTGAATCACTACGGATTGGATCCATATCAATTGATAGGCCTGTACAAGTTATTAAGGCCCAATATCTAAATCAAAGAATTGCACCGCAACCGCTAGTTGTATCCGAAGGCCGCCAACCATTGGGCTAAAAAAGTTAATGCTTAACATTAGGCTAAAATATTTCATGCTTGACGTGCACTGTTACCTCCAAAGCCTTCAGCATTGAGCTTTACCCAAAGAAAGAAAATGCCAGCTTCTATTTTGTGTGAAGTCCAACTTAATTAATTTTTTATGCAATAAAAAATTGCGGGGATATAATTTGTTACATGCAACTTGTTGTAACCAAAAATTATCTTTTTAAATTCGACATGACACAGAAGTGACGGATGTAATTGAAGGGCAAGACATGACGAAGAGCAACGAACATGACGGCAGAAAAAGATGACTTGACGACATAAAGAATAACAAAGAAGATAATAGATAAGATCAGACTCAGTCAAAATGATAAGCATGGAGGTAGTTCCTATTCTCGTGGCTAGTGCATTTGAAAATTCTATCAGCACGTTGGGGATTAGTAGGAGATTTTGTAAGATATTAGTTGAATAATACGTGCATAAATAGAAGAGTGATGTGCTTGTAGGATATTAGTTGAATAATACGTGCATAAATAGAAGAGTGATGTGCAAGGGAGAAACACACACAATCTATTAGCATAACTAGTCTACTTTGTAACCTCAAGAAATATAGTGAAAACATATTTGGCTGGGACATACCCACCCGCGGTTTTTTCTTCTCTTTGGAAGTTTTCCGCGTCACCAATTCTTTTTGCACACGTACTTACTTTACATTATATGTTTATCGATCAATAATTTTATTTTTAGAATTTAATCCAACAAAAACACCCAAAACAGTTTGGCGCCGTCTGTGGGAAATTTTTCTAGAAATTGATTAATTGATAAACATGGCCGACGACACCCCACAGCGAGAAGGAGATCCACAACAGGAGGATAACATCGAATTATTGACGATTGTAAAGAAATTACAAGCAGACATGGAAACTCTGAAATCTGAAAATAACGATTTGAAGAAAGAACTAACAACGATCAAATCTCACAACAAAAGCAAGAGCCGAATGAAAACCAAACCAGTGGTGAGACGGTTATTTAATGATGACGGAGGCAAAGAAGATAGAGCAAAATCCAACGACGTTATTGTGACGGACAAAGACGAAAAAGTCTTGGGGACATGTACGAATGACGAACAACAGGGAGGAAGTCATCACGACGAGCAGTCTGAACACAGTAACGAGAAAAAGAAATCGAAGCATAGAAGGTCCAGATCAAGGGTTGAAATTCCCGAGTCAGTCAAAAAGGAATTACAAGAAGTAAAGGAGATGATACAGAGAATCCCTGGTGTTCCACGACTTCTTGAAAAAGCGAACCCAATGAGCTACGCTGATTCTCCTTTTGCAGATCATATTGCCTTAGTCGAGATTCCAAAACGTTTTAGATTCCCTCACATGAAACAATATGACGGATCAACAGATCCTCAAGAACATATTGCTCAATACAAACAACGAATGTTCACGGTACCCATACCAGGAGAATACAGGGAACCTTGCATGTGTAAAGGCTTTGGTTCGACGTTAAGCGGGCCAGCATTACAGTGGTTCGTGGGATTACCAAATGGTAGTATTAGGACATTCGCAGGATTGGAGGATTCGTTTAACTTACAGTTCGCAAGTAGCAGACAATTTGAAAAAACAACGAGTGACTTGTACAAGATTTATCAGAAGTACAGAGAATCCCTCAGGGACTATCTGACCAGGTTCAACCGAGAAAAAGTCACCATAACAAGATGTGACACCCCTATAGCAATAGAAGCCTTTAGAAGAGGATTGGAAAAAGATTCACCACTTTACGACGAGTTGACAGAATACCCATGCAAAACTATGGACGACGTGCAAGCTAAAGCAATGGCGCAAGTACGTCTGGAGGAGGACAAGAGGGAAGACGAGGATAAATATTATCGTCCAAATAGGAAGGTAACAGCATCAAAATTTAAAGATTACAAAATGGAATTGTTAGGTCACACACACTGTAGAAGGGGGTTGAATACAGTGTTTAGCACAATCAAATCGAATATAAGAACTCAAGTAACAGAAAACAGATTTTATTCAACACAATAAACTATGTTACAATATGGAACTGTCCTCTCTCAGTGATGAACAAATTATCACGAGAGCTGCTAGAGTTACAAAGAATAATAACTTCGATAATCGTAACGCTTATAGTGTAAACTCTATGCCTGTGTTTATATACTACACAGTTACAAGATAATCTTCTAATTGATATGGAATATAATTCTGCTTCCTAAAATATATCAACCAGTTATCTTTTCTTCCAAGTATTCTATTCTTCATAGAATTCCTTCTTCATGCAGAATTCTTTCTGTCTTAGTCTCGATCTTCTTTCCTTTCAATCAGCCGTCTGCCTTATCTGAAAGTCATCTTAAGTCCTGATATTATCTCCTGATAAATATCTTCTGAACCTTAAGTTCTGATAACTTAAGTTCTAATATCTTAAGTTTTGTCTTCAGTATAAGTGCTGATTTCCAGTTAAGTATTGATTTGTCCTGTAAGGTAAGATCTGAAAACTAAACACAAATCATATTACACATGACATTATCAAATATATCTAACAATCTCCCCCAACTTGTAAATTAGCATAATATACAAGTTCAACAGATATTTGATGATGTCAAAAATATTAAGTACAAATGCATGAGAATTTGACTAGATAACTACAACTTACAGTTCTTTCAGCTTTACCATCTTTAACTTTTGATAACCGCTTCAGTCTGTATAAACTTCAGAATTTAAGTAGTTGTAGATCTTTGACTTGGCTTCAATTTTCAATTTCTTCTGATTTCTTTGATATCAGGAGTTGTCCTGAGATAGTTCATCAACAAACATCTCTCTGCATATTCAAGTTCATTGACCATCCTCCTTTTAGCATTTATCAATTCAGTTGTATCTTCTCCAGTTTGAAAAATAGCTGCTCTGAGATCATTTATCTTAGCTTTTCTTATCTCCTGATCTAGTCTTATCAGATATGCCTTGTCAGACTCTAGATTGAATTCCACAGCCTTATAACCCAGAAAAGTAGTTATAATCCTAGCAGAGTTAGACTTCATATCAACAATATCACCTTTGTGATCTCTGTACTTGGGACAGTATGTGCTATCAGACTTTACAGAATAAAGCTTCTTCTGTCTTTGAATTTGAGACTTTAAATACCCTGCAACACTATCTGTTAATCTGTCTTTCACTCGAAGTAGGTATAGAACATGTTCCAGTTCCTCAAAATACTTCAGTGGTATAGCATTTTTCTTAATCTGGTATACCCTTCCATCTGTCATAAAATATAACAAGATATGTTCTTTCAAGAAGGTATAGTAAACCATTTGTACAGATTCAAGTCGATTCAATCTTTCAGGAGTTGCTCCAACACCTGGTTCACTTAAGGAAGTTGGATCATTGGTAGTGTTATGTACTCTTCTTTCATCAGAACCACCCAACTCAGATTTATCTCTTGCTTCCTTTCCTGTAACAACTCTTGCTTCAAAACCACTTATTGCAGTCTTCAAAGGTTGAGCCTGTTTAGCTTTGGTGAATCCTGGTAGGAGTATCTTTGAAGGTTTAACATGAGCAATGTCAGAGGTTTCATTTTCCTTATCTTATGATATCAAGCCCACTTGAGCTATGTCAGAGGTTGCTTGCTTCACTGTCATATCAGAACTTACTATATCTTGACTCTGAACAACATGAGCCATGTCAGAGGTTGTTTGAAAAATCTTCTTATGCATCAGAGTAAGATTAGCATCTGCTTCTTCATCAATTATTTCTTCATCCATAACTGGCATATAAACCTTTACAGGTTCATCAACTTTTTCTTTGCCCTTCGACCTTGGATCAATTTTCATTTGTGATTTGGCCTTGGTTTCCTCAGAACTTGTTCTTTCCTTTATCACAATACCCTTAGGTTTTAAAAATTTCTTTTCAACAACAGAAGCTTCAAATTTTGTCTTGACACCTTCTGCTTTGAGTCTAGCTTCTTCTTCCTTTAGACTCTCAAAGTCCATTCCTAGATTTTCTTTAAGAAATAACTGCTTTGAAATTTCTTCATCAAGTTCTAGATATTCACCAGAACTTATCCTTTTACCAGTATAAGAACTTATTCTTCTCCCAGTATCAGAACTTGTTCCTTGACTTGTAATTCTAGCATTACTTGACGAAAGTCCTTTGCCTTGACCTTGACCTCAACCCTTATCAGAGTTTTCCTGGTCATCATTTCCATCATCCTTTCCTTTCAGTGTCTGAATAGATTTGCATTTGGACTCACTTTCTCCCCCTTTTTGGCATCAGCAGGTAATAGAAGATAGACAAGCAATTTCACTGAGGATTGGATCTCATTGAGTTGACTTTGGTGAGAAGACTGATTCTTCAGAATTTCTTTAATTTGAGTTTGTTGCTTCTCCCGAGTTTTCTCAATGTAGGCAATTCTGTCAAAGGCTGGCTTGAAAATTCTGTTCTTTTCAAGTTTCAGATTCATATCTTGCTGGATCAAGTTTTCTTGAATTTTATTCACCTTGTCATGAGTTATTGAGTGTTGACCTTGAAGATGCCTCTTACTCAATGCAGTAACTCTCAGCTGTGCCTTGAAATCATCATTTATCAGCATTTTATCAGCTTTTGCAAGATGCTCAACAAGAATCTTTTCAGAAGGAACAAAACTAACTGAATTCCATTCTTTAGTCCACTCCTTTCCTCTAGGAGTTTCACTCCAAGATACTGGTGCTTCCCCTGTAACAAACTTCTTGACTAACTCAGCTTTATGAATAGTTTGTTGAGGTGCATGTCCTGATGGACCAGCTGCATCAGCATCTAAATTTTCAGCAGCTATACAAGTTATTTCTTCATTAGAAGCATCAGAACATGTAGATCCTGCAGTATCAGCATCCTCTGATAATATAGCGGTATGTGAGGCTATAGAGGCTTCAACATTTTCCTCTAAATTCTGATCTGCAACCAGGTTCTGATCAACATTCAAAATTGATGTTGGTGATGGAGTGAGGTGAATTGGTAGAGCTTCCAAGTACAAAACCTCAGGTACAATCAGGTTATGAATATCAATTTCAGCACTTGTACCTGGTTTTTCAGTATGTACTGGATCAACTATAGGTGACATAGAAGGTGTAGGTATCTTAGCTTGAACAGTTTCTGGTTGTGAAGTTTCTGTTTGTGCAGAAGGAAGTAATTCAATAAAAACTGGTTTTGTTGAGATCAGAGATTCCTGATCCCCTTCCTTATCTGCTTCCACTATATCTGAATCTGACTCAACTATGTCCCTATGAGATCTCTATTTCTTTAATTTCCTCAAAGGTGGAGACACTGTAGGAGTTTTATCATCAGAATTTAAATTTCGAAGCCTTTTGAGGGGCCTAGAACTCCCAGTTACAGTATCTTTCTGAGAAGAAACCTTCTCAGCTTCTACAATAATAGGTTCTGATATTGGAACCTGTTTCTCAGCATCTAATTCATCTCGCAGAATAATTCTCCTTCTCTTCTGTTAAGTCTGAGGTACTTTCTTAGTCCTCTTGGGTTTGGAAGATTAAGGCTACACTGTAGGATCTGAAGGTTGAGGTTGAGAAGTTTGAGGTTTTTGTGTAGAGGTGGTAGGTGCTGATGGATGAGGTTCCGATTTGTTGACTGAATATGGGGATTGCATCAAAATTAGAGCATTTGTTTGCAAAAGCCTTGGTTATGCAGTCAAAGAAGAAACTCCATTCCCTCTTTATGAAAGATCTCTTCAACTGACCCAGCTTTTCCAATATCCTCTCATACCCTAGACTAGCCATCATGTTTTGAAGAACTGGCTCTTCAACAGTAGAATAAACACAGTTCTCAGGCAGCTGCAGTGCTTGTCGGACCGTAGCCAATGTCATAACATACTCATCCTCCCCTGATGAAAAAATAATACTTGGGGACCCTTGAGCACCACCATCATCATATACTCCGCTTCTCCAGAACTCCAGTACTTGAGTACCAGAGACTGCTTCAGGTTCGGTCAGAGCGTACCCAATATGAGAACTAGCAAGAAAGTCCTGAATGAAGTGAAATTCTGATGGGGCTTCTGACTTGCCAAGAATAGCGGAGAAGTTATTAGGAACAAACTTAGCTCCATCAAAAATTATGTCTTTTGGTGCCATCTCTGTAAGAAATTAAGTGAATAAGAGAATATTTGCAAAGTGTTTGTAAAAAGTCCTGAGAGAAAAACAGCTTCAGAAAATAAAAGAGAGAGAGAGATGGAGAAAGTAAAAGAGATTTAGAATAGAAAAGTAAGTAAAAGATTAGAATTTTTTTATCTCTCATATATATACTCTCTCCACTCAACAGTCATATTTTTGAAGCATGGGATACACTTTACACCTGGCACCATGTGAACAGTCAGTAAACGGTTAGAATGAGAGTTGATGGGCACGTAAAATGAGCAATAATTACCGTGCGCATGCAGTTTTTCAGGAAATACACGTTAACCACTAACCCATAATGATTATGACTGTTTTATCTCACATTAACCAATATTCTGTAAAAATATTATCGTTCAAGTAATGACCAAAAATAAACCAAGTAAATAAATACTGTCACGTCAGCATCAAAACTTGATTATTATCAGGATTTAAAAGCCATCAGAATATGGCTCCTTAACTCAAAAAGTGAATGTGTATTCCTGTAATTCTTCACACAAATACTGATATGGTTTCATCAGAACTTAATCATCAGAACTTCCATCAGAACTTGTCCTCAGAATTTATGAAAAATGACACATAGGCTGTTCATCTAAAACAACGTTGATCACCACAGTAATTTTCATCATTCATATGGAGTGTAAGTGTGTGCATTAAGCTAAATATCAGACAAAGATTAAAGTCTGATTCACTTCAGTACATCTTAGAAATAAGGCATAACTAAGAACTTTGCTCAAAATCTGTCATTATTCTGAAGTCTACTTTAGAATGAGTCCATGCATGAGTCCAGTTAGGTCCCAATATGTTTGTAGAAGGGGGTTGAATACAAACTATACCGTTTAATCGAATAAAATGCGGAATAAAAAAGTGAAACAAAATTCAAGTTAAATAAAACTATTATTAAACTTGAAAGGTGTTACAATAACGGTATCGTTTACAAGGGATTAATCTCAAATAAATTATTCCAAATCTAGAATAAATTCGACATAAACTTTTTCTATTTTTGAAATAAAAAGATCAAATGCTAAAAGTAATTTGAGATTAAGTTCTAGGGATTTTGATCCGCTAGATAGTTACACAAGAACAAGAGAAGGATTTCTAGTGGTTTAGATTTAACAATAAATACTAGAAATTAATGTCCTGATATTTTACAGTTGAAGATAATAAGTTCTCTGCTATTCTTTTTGTTCTGTGTTTTTTAGTTGGTTGAGATATTCAAATTGTCTTCTGTTGAAAATCAGCTTTTGTACTTAAGTAATCAAACAACCACTTGATTTGTTGGCAAGACAATCCTTTTGATCTAGCAAGACAATCGGTGAGACTACTGATTGAACTGGCAAGACTATCGGCAATACAATCCTTTAAGCTGGAAAGACTATCGGCAAGACAATCTAAAAAGACTTGGAAAGACTTTCGGTATGACAATCCAATTGTCATACCAATTCAAATATTTGTCTTGCTGAGTTAATTTTGAATATTAATTCAAAATCATTTCTGAAAAATGCATGATATTAATTCAGAATTAATTAACCAATTAATTCAATTAATCAATAAATTAATCTTTGCAGATATAATTTATTTTCTTAATTAAATTATATGACTTAATTAATTAATAGAGAATTAATACTATTCTTGAACAGCAACCACTCTTCTGACAATCTTCTGAAAATCACTGAAACTTATGAATCCATTTTACCACTTCAATGTTGACACTCGATGTACTGTCTGGTTCATGAATGACTAACATCTGTGATGTTTCTTCATGTCTTGACTTTAATAACTTGATTTTCTTCATATTAAAACCCTGTAAATATTTGATACCCTGACGAGATCTCTGTCACTTGATTAAATCCACAATCTTGATTTATATCACTGAGGATTGATCAATTTCTTGAGCTTCTTCCAGTGAATTAAGTCCTCAAGTCTGTAGATGAACAATGTTACTTAATCCTGTGACATATGTTACTTAGTGAGATCTCTTTGACGATAGAACCACTATTTACTTGTTACGTCCTTATTTGAGTTGAGTTAAATCCTCGAATAAACAAATAGGCTATGACATATTCCTTTCAATCTCCCCCTATTTGTTTGTTAGACAATAACAACAAATACCTAGAGGATAACTCAACTAACAAATAAGAAAAAGATATAAACAATAATGCAAAGTAAATAGTAGAAATGTTCTGGATTATATTTAACATTTTCCAGATTCCAAAAGAAATTTACAAGTGAATACAAGATAGATGTTCCTCTAGACTGAACATATGACTACATTTTTTTATCTTGATTCATAAAGCTCTAAGCATTTTACATTAAGTTGAGCTAATTGAATTCAGTTGTCTTCCCTTCCGAATTCACCTTCTTCCAAATCTTGAAGCAGTTCCTTGTCAAAGACACGATCCTTTTCTGAAGTGAAGTTGGCTGGTCTAACTGGTTGAACTCCAACTGACTTAGCTTATTCTTAAACTGATTATACCTTTTAATGTTCTTTTCACAATAAGCTTGAATCAGATCAGCAGCTTTAGTTTTCAACTCAGATGAGTATCCAGCAGTTCTTAAGTGATGTTTCATCCAGACAAGACGCTTAGCAGAGTAGTCTTTAAGAGATTGTGAATCGAGCTGGCAGATTTGAAGACAGTCTGACTTAAAGAATCTTACTTGAAAGGGAAAGTTGACCACTTGAGGACTAGCCCTATTAGCAAACTCTTTTAGCCTTTCACGAAGGACTTCATTCAATTCTGAACTTCTTTTGACTTTGTTGAGAAGAACCCAAATCTCTGATAAAGAACGATTCTCAAACAGATGAAGTGATACCTTGAAAGATCCTTCACTCTGACAATATACAAATATGCTCATTTCATTTAGAGATCTGTCAAAAGCAGTTGTGATCCTTGAGATTTCAGTCTTGATAGCACTCATGTACACGTCATTGTTTGGATTAGAAATTTCCAGCTTGTCTAGAAGATGTAGAAACTCCCTATCATTGTTTGTACTCAGTTGAGGTATATCAATAACTCTTCTTGCTTCATCCTATTTTTCACCAATCTTCAGTTTGACATCTCTTCTTCTTTCTTTAGCTTTAATGTCATGAAGACGTTGCTTTTCAAGAGTTTCTGTTCGTTGGATGTCTTTCCTCATGTCAATGATCTGAGATATCTTTTTAAGTTCAGCTTCTTTTCTCTTTAACTCTGACTGCTGCAGCTGGAACTCTTTCTCAAAAACAGGATCCACTTGAGCTTCCTCTTCCCATTCTTCAAAATTACTTTCCTCCTCAGCTTCAAAGAAACCAGCTTTATCTTCCAAGACTGGTTTAGTGGGAACATCAAAAATATCGAAGTCATCTTGTTCTCCACTATAGTAGACATCATCAGCCTTCCTTGTGTCTCCAGCAGAAGAATCTTTTTCTTTACCCTTTCCACTTCTCCCTTGTTTCTCCCCCTTAGTTGAGGAATCCTCTACCGATTTTCCTTTAGACCCTCCCTGACCTCCATTACCTCCAGAGCCTGAGCCTCCACCAGACGGCCCTTCAAAGAAAGTCCTTTGTTCTTCATTAGGGCAGTGAGATTTTTTTATCATGAAATACAAGTGCTTCATCCCTTCATTGAGATGTTCCATGCCCTTTTCTATCTTCACGAATCTGGAAGAGTCCAGTGAATGATTTATTTTAACCAGGTCTTCAAGAGAAGTCATTCTAGTATGGAGAGAGCAGAAGTTCGCAATATCGTCGGCTGATAAAGTTGGAGATTCCTGAATGGAATTAAGCTTTGGTATCACAGTGGTTTTGAAATCGGAGATATCATTTCTAATGAATGCCAGCTGATTGTTGACAGAGGTGGAAGAAGAAGACCGTTCAACCACTTGTGCTTTGAATGTTTGAACCTCAGCCTGACTTTTAGCAAGTTGTTCTTTCAGATCAGCAATTTGAGCTAACAAATTTTCAGTGTTTGTGTCTGTGTGTGCGCTCACCTGAATATCTCTCCTGTTTGGTTCACTCAGCTCACGTGATTTTGTTTCTCTCAATATAAGTGCTCATAAGGAGCCATCCTGTAGCTGGTCTTCTGTACCTGCAATTGAAATCACCCTAGCCTCTTCAAGAGAGGTCAGTGGTGGTGCAATGGGAATTCGCGAGTCCCGATCCTCAGTCAAACCTATCTTTTCATGTGAAATAGATGTCTGAATTGCTTCAGGGATAGATTGACCGAGTTACCCTCCACTTTCTCCAGATAAATCTGCGAGTGGAGAATCCCGTGAGGGAGCCAGAGGTGTTTGATCTGGGAGGGGAGAAAATGACTCTATTAGAGGTGGCTGAGAGTCAGATTTTCCCTCTGAAGCATGTGACTGCTCTTCTACCGTAACTATGGCAGGCACTGTAACCGACTCAATATGCACTCTTCTCTCTGTGTCCTGAGTATCATCTATTGGTCTGTATGCTTCCATTGTGAGTAATGGAAGTGTGCTTGACTCAGTACAAGATGTCATGGCCCTATGGTGAATTTCAATAGATTCATCCTGTTGAGATAATATCTCTAATAACTGTTCATTGGCCATTTCAAAGTCCATGTCCTGTTGGGAGGACAAGGACGGGCTTTCAGATGCCTCAGTAAGTGTTCTTCTTTTCTTGGGAGGAGGCAGAGCCGAGGGTTCATTCACTTCCAGAAACACACTACTTCCTACAAACCTTCTCGGTAACATTTTAGACAGTGGGGGGGAGTTTGAGACAGGTTGTGACTCTGTGTTTGGCTCTATGACCTAGGATTGAAGCTACGGTTCTACAACTTCATGGTCAGCCCTATCAACCACTGGGGGTCTTTCAACAGAAGTAGGAATAGTTTGAGAGTGAGGAATTATTACCTGCAGTGGAAGAGCATCAGATGTTTGTGCCTGGGTGGCTTGAACCACTGGAGGTTGAGCTTGCTGTTCATGACCAGGAAGATTGAAAATTGGTAAAGGAATGAAAGTGGCCATGAAAGCAGATACAAGTACTGGAACTTGCATGAATTTGAAGGTTGTGTCTTGGCGTGTGTAGATCTTTTTGCTTACCGGAGGGGGTTCAGCTACTGATGAGTTAGCAAAAAGAGCCTTATGCTCAGGTGTGAGAAGATGTTCGGCTATAAGCATAAGAAAACGAGCGTAGTAGCACGAAACCCTACGATTCGTAGAATGATCACGCAAAGCTGTAGTGAGACGTCTCAGAAGAATGGGTAAAAGTAGTTTGCCAAAATTGATCCTTTGATTGAAAACAACCGCAAGACCAATATACTACAGAGTGGAAGTGATGTTGTGAAAGTTGGATTTAGTACAGTTGGCAAACACTTTGGAAAGTGTATCGAAGAAAATATCCCATTCAGAAACCAAATTGGATTTAGACAACTTGGTTAAATTAATCACCCCTGATAGTGAATGGCATGGAAAAAGTTTGAAATCTCATTTTCAGAGGGTAAATTACAGAAATTGTCCATTGGAAAATTTAACGCTCGATTGATTACTGTTTCATCAACTACATACTATGTGTTTGCCACGGTGAATGAAAAAGATTTAGAATCATCGGCCACAGTAGAGGTTGTGCAAATCAGTCTAAGCAGATCGACATTTAATAGCACATTTGATTTAATAGCAGAGCTAACAATCGAATGGTCATTTAAAAATCTAATCCACGGCTTAAATTTTTCCACATCACACTTTTCTGGATTAAAATAACCAACATGATTATGCGATACAATTTGGAAATTGAGAGCCATTAAAAATATAATAAAACACACACTTTCAGAATTTTAAGAATTAAATTAAGAAAATTCGAATTTTTAAGAAAAAAATAATAATTCGAATTAATTCAATTATATCCGAAAAATTTAGAAAGAAATGTATCTCGTTAATGTTCTTAACTCACAAAAGCAGATCTGCAAACTTACAAGACACAAAACCAAATTGAAATACCAAAAAAAAACTGATTTTGGAAAGGAAAAAAAACGAAGTGAAATAGTTAAAAAAATGGGCAGCACTTCCTCACTGTATGTATACACACGTATATGTATATATCACAGTTAAGTGTGCTGAGTAAAAGCTCGAGCAAGAACAATGGTGACTGTTGATTTGATCGAAGAGAGAGAGAAAGAAAACAGCGGTTATAAGAAGGAAGAAAATGAGGAGGCTGTTGAAATGATTTTAACACTATACACAAACGCCTAAGTACTACAACTGGTATGACAATCCGGGATTGTCATACCGATTGTCATACCAGGCAAACGGTTGGATATAAAATGAAAATAAAAATAAAAATAACTGGTATGACAATCTGATAGTCATACCGATTGTCATACCAGTATAAAATAACATGAATAATAACAGAATAAACTAGAAAGACAATCGATAGTCATACCGATTGTCATTCTAGTATCAAAATAAAAAGAATTATTTATATAATATAAGTTTTATGACTGGCAAGACTATTGATAGTCATACCGATTGTCTTGCCAGTATAAAACTAAACTGAAAATTTAAATTAAACACATATACACTGGAATGACTTTCAGCAAGACAATTTCAATAGTCTTGCCGATTGTCATTGCAGCTATAAAACAAATTAAACAGAATTTACACTTACAGAAAATATTTACAAAATTAAAATATTCAGAAATAATTATATTTTATTCCAAAAACATATTTATGTTGAATTTTAGCAAATAAAATTCATAGAAAAATATTTTTAGAGAAAATAAACTATTCTGAGATATTAAAATTAACAAGTTGAATAAAATAAATAGGATAAGATAATAACAATTACATAGAATTAAGCAAGAATTATGGTAAATATGATAAAATAAGTTTGCAAATGAATTTTTCATTCATGAAAAATTCATTTGTAAATTCATTCAAGAACAGATTTCAGATATTAACTAGTTTAATCACTAAAGCTATTCAACATACCCAATTTACCAACTAATCTGGTAAATATGGATTCATCAAGAGGTTTAGTGAAAATATCTGCTATTTGTTCTTCTGTTGGAACAAAAAATAGTTCAACAGTACCATTCATGACGTGCTCTCTAATAAAATGATACCTGATGTCAATGTGCTTGGTCCTTGGGTGCTGCACAGGGTTGTTGGTGATGGCTATTGCACTTGTATTGTCACATAGAATATGGATTTTGTTCAATACAGAGCCATAGTCCCGTAGCTGATTCCTAATCCACAAGATCTGAGCATAACAACTTCCAACAACAATATATTCAACCTCGGTCGTTGAATTGGAAACTGTTTGTTGTTTCTTGCTGTACCATGAGACTAGTTTGCTACCTAGGAATTGACAACTCCCTGAGGTGCTTTTCCTATCAACAACACTTCCTGCGTAATCTGAATCTGTATATCCAACAAGGTTAAAACCAGATTCTTTAGGGTACCAAATACCTAGATTTGGTGTTCCCTTAAGATATCTCAAGATTCGTTTAACAGCAACGAGATGAATATCTCTAGGATCCGCTTGGAACCTTGCACATAAACATGTAGCATACATAATATCTGGTCTACTTGCAGTAAGATAGAGTAACGAGCCAATCATACCTCTATAGCTTGTGACATATACCTTAATGGAGTTTTCACATGGTCCAAGCTTGACAGCTGTAGTTGATGGAGTCCTTGCTGATGCAGAATCCTCTAGATTATACTTTTGGAGGAGTTCCTTGAGATACTTGGATTGACAAATAAAAGTTCCATCTAACCTTTGATTTACTTGTAATCCAAGAAAGAACTTCAGCTCTCCCATCATGCTCATTTCAAATTTGCTATGCATTAACTTAGCAAATCTCTTACAGAGATTATCATTAGTAGACCCAAATATTATATCATCCACATAGACTTGGACTAATATAGTATCATTCTTATGCTTTTTAGAAAAGAGATTTTTGTCTATGACACCTCTAATAAAGCTATTTTCAATAAGAAATTCAGAGAGAGTGTCATACCATTTTCTCGGAGACTGTTTGAGACCATAGATAGCCTTGAAAAGAAAGTAGACAAAATCCAAATGATCTGGATCTTCAAAACCAGGAGGTTGCTCTACATACACCTCTTCATCGAGCTTTCCATTCAGAAAGGCACTCTTGACATCCATTTGATAAACTTTAAAGTTTGAGAATGCTGCGAATGCCAGAAATATCCTGATGGCCTCAAGTCTAGCCACTGGAGCATAGGTTTCATCATAATCAATGCCTTCAGCTTGAGAATACCCTTTAGCTACCAGTCTTGCTTTGTTTCTTGTAACCACACCATCTTCATCTAGTTTATTCCTGAATACCCACCGAGTACCAACAGCTTTCTTGTGTGTAGTTCTAGGTACCAATTTCCAGACTTGTTGATGTTCAAACTGATTGAGTTCATCTTGCATAGCAATCACCCAATCTGGATCAGTCAGTGCTTCTTCAATCTTCTTAGGTTCCATCTCAGAAAGAAATCCTGAGAACAGACATTCATTTTGAGTAGCACGTCTAGTTTTGACTCCAACATCTGGATCACCAATAATCAACTCAAAAGGATGAGCTTTATTCCAGACAGTCTGTCTTGGAAGATTTGATCTTGATGATTCGCCTTGAAATTCATTGGGATGTTGTGTCCTACTAGTTGATCCTTCAGCATCTCCCCCTGAGTTATTGTCAGGTTGACTTGATGATTCTTCGTCAGTAGCAGTGGTATCTCCATTGTCGCCAATATTTCCATCACCATTACCTTGAGTATCATCATGATTAACAGGTTCTTCACCAGCAACAACCTCAGGTTCTTAATCATGTTCTGATTCTGAATCTGACATATCATCAAACTTCAGTTTCTCAAATGGATCTTCAGTTTGGATACTAGGGAGTTTAGTGTCATCAAATGTAACATTGACACTTTCAGTTACTTTGTGTTGATCAATGATATACACCATGTATGATCTTCTTCCATATCCAACAAAAATACCCTCATATGCCTTTGCCTCGAATTTACCACGACGATCATCTCCATCCTTGAGCACGAAGCATCTGTCACCAAATACATGAAAGTATTTGATAGAAGGTTTCTGTTCATTCATTATCTCGTAAGGAGTCTTCATAAAGTCTTTGTTGATTAGAGTTTGATTCTGAGTATAACATGCAGTATTGACAGCTTCAGCCCAAAAGTACATTATAAGACCTGATTCACTTAACATAGTTCTTGCAGCTTTAATCAATGTACGATTCTTCCTTTCTCTCACTCCATTTTGCTGGGGGGTTCTAGGAGCTGAAAATTGTCTGGTAATCCCTTTTTCTGTACAGAATCCATTGAGAAGTGAATTCTTGAATTCTGTTCTATTATCTGGCCTTATTGCTCTAACAGGGACATTAGAATCTAACTCGATCAACTTGATATGATCAATCACAATTTGTGGTATTTCATCCTTAGAGTGAAGGAATAAAACCCACGTATACTTGGAATAGTCATCAACTATCACAAGACAGTAACACTTCTTTGACATCGAAAGAACATTAACTGGTCCAAACAAATCCATGTGCAATAATTGAAGAACACCAGTTATGGAGGATGTGTCAGTGCCTTTGTGACTTGCTTTCTTTGACTTTCCTTTCTGGCAAGCCTCACACAGTCCTTCTGGGGAGAATTCCAGCTGAGACAGACCTCTGACCAGTTCTCTCTTGACAAGAGAATTCATTGATTTGAAATTGAGATGGGAATGTCTCTTGTGCCATAGCCAACTCTCATCTGAAGATGCCTTTGCATAGAAACAATTGACTTCAGGATTGCTTCCAGAGTTCATGTCATCTACGAACAGATTTCCTTTCTGGATTCCCATCAAGGAGGGTTTTTCACTTTTCTTGTGCAGAATCTGACACTTCAGCTTGTCGAATAAAACATTGTAGCCGTTATCACAGAACTGACTAATACTAAGCAGATTGTGTTCAAGTCCTTGCACAACATACACATTTTCAATGATAACATTACCAGCTTGCAAACAGTCATATCCCTCAGTTAGACCTTTATTGTTAGGTAACCACTGGGTCAGCTTTCTCAACCATATTTGATAGCAGGGCTCTATCTCCGGTCATATGTCTCGACGATCCGCTGTCAAGAATCCACACTACCGGTTCCACCTGTTTAATGCCCTGCAATACAAATGGATTAGACCTTCTTCAGAACCCAAACTTTGTTGGGTCCGGCATACTTGTAGAATTGGCCTTTATCAGGCAAAACAACATTCTTAACTTTTATGTTCTCAACTTTCTCAATGACTGGACATTTGACCTTGTAAACAGCCTTGACAAATTTATGTTTAGGCTTAGGCACAAATGTCTCCTTTCTAGCTTTAGGAGGACTAGCAGTCTTAGACCTATTATGCTTCTTATTATTCACATGCTGACGAGGAGTAGTCTTATCACTAGAAACGTGCTTACCATTAAAATAAGCAACCATCAAATTAAAAGCACAGGAAATGCAATTAGGAACGCCACATACTTTATGAGAGGAATTAGCAACATGCAAATTATGCATGGTAGGCATGGCATTTTTGTTATCCAACTCAGGTGTGTCTGAGTTAGTCTTAGTTGCTTTCACAACTTTGACTGGAACTTTCGACACACTTGACTTGGAAAAAACCTTCTCATTAGCAAGATCTTCAGCACGTATTTCTTCTTGAATAATAAAGGAGGTCTCATCAAATGGTTCAACAATTGATTCTTTATAGAGGGGTTTATCAACACCCTTCAGCACATGTGGTACTTCCCTACCTTTAGCACAAACATGAGGAGGGGAGTTTATGCCTAATTCTCTAATAGCAACATTGTAATCATAACCTACTCCAGATGTTTGATTAATAGCTTGCTTATTGTAGAACTCTTTAGCCATAGAGCAAGAATTAAAGTAAGCTTTAACCTTAGTCTCAAGACCAGTGATCTTGTCTTTGAGAATAGTTTCGAGTTGTCTATAATAGTCAACTCTATTCTCTAGAAAAGATACTTGTTCTGTTAATTTATCTTGATTAATGTGCACAAGTCTTAATTCATTGACCTCTTTCTCAAGGTCTTTGATTTGTTGGGTTAACATTTCATTATCACGACGAGCACAATCTAAGGAGCCTCCTAGATGATAAACTATTTCAGCATCGGTAAATTTTACCTCTTTTCTTGACGATGAGGTATTTCCATCACTAGCCATAAGAGCAAGATTCCCAACTTCTTCATCTTCACTGTCAGTATCATCCCAGCTTCTTCCCTTTGCCAGGTAAGCCCTTTCAGATTTACTCTTCTGATTAGAATCATAAGAGTTCTTCCTAACTTGTTTTGGCTTCCTGCATTCTGTGGTAAAGTGTCCCAACTCATTGCAGTTAAAGCATCGAATGGTGCTTCGATCAACCATCCCTGTTTTGTATCCACCACTGCTGGTGTTAGAGGATGAAGATCCACCTTTCTGGAATCTGTTGTAGTTGGACTTGTACTTGAACTTGGGATTCCTCTTGAATCTCATATTGGAGAATCTCTTGACAATCAGAGTCATTGACTCATCTTCCAATTGCTCCAGTTCTTCCAAAGAGTAAAAATCATCTCCTGATCGATTTGTAGTAGGAGGATCAAATTCTGCTACTATCACATTTTCTTCAGCCTTGGAAGACTGTACCATTCTCTCTAACTGTTGAGATTGTTGTTGTTGTTGTGGTTGTTGTTGTTGTTGTTCTTCAGTTACTAGAGCAGTAGACGTGCTGAACACTCTTCCTTTCCCGTAAACTTCCTTCTGCTGAATCTGCTCCAACTCATAGGTTTTTAGCACACCATAGAGCATTTCCAAAGAAATCTCATTCAGATCTCTCGCTTCTCTTATGGCAGTGATTCTATGTTCAAGATGAGTTGGCAGTATTAAAAGGAACTTTTTATTGACCTCCCTGATTGAATAATATTTTCCATTTATGTTCAGGTTGTTGATCAATGCATTGTACCTCTCAAACACTTCAGTAATTCCTTCTCCTGGATTGGATTTAAAATGTTCATACTCAGAGGTTAGGATTTCTAACTTGTTCTTCCGAACTTCTTATGTGCCTTCATTAATCACCTCAATAGTTTCCCAGATATGTTTGGAATTTTTACAGTTCATCACATGTCTGTTCATCAAGGGATCAAGGGAATCAACTAAAATTAACTGAAGGCTGGCATCCAAGGGGGCTTCTTCTTTTTCAGCAGGAGAAAAATCCTCAGGATCCTTCTTTAATTTTTGGACCCTTCTTTAACAAGTCCATATATTTGGGATTTGCAACTTGTAAAAACAAGAGCATCTTCTTCCTCCACATAATATAATTTTCTTTATCGAACAGTGGAATTTTAACGGTTCCAACTTTTTGTGTAGTCATTATGAATTTTTGAGTAAATAAAAATTCAAGGACTGGAAGAATCACAAAAGTCTAGGATCTTGATCAGAAGGCTCTGATACCAATTGTTAGGTCCCAATATGTTTGTAGAAGGGGGGTTGAATACAAACTATACCGTTTAATCTAATAAAATGCGGAATAAAAAAGTGAAACAAAACTCAAGTTAAATAAAACTATTATTGAACTTGAAAGGTGTTACAACAACGGTATCGTTTACAAGGGATTAATCTCAAATAAATTATTCCAAATCTAGAATAAATTCGACATGAACTTTTTCTATTTTTGAAATAAAAAGATCAAATGCTAAAAGCAATTTGAAATTAAGTTCTAGGGATTTTGATCCGCTAGATAGTTACACAAGAACAAGAGAAGGATTTCTAGTGGTTTAGATTTAACAATAAATATTAGAAATTAATGTCCTGATATTTTGCAGTTGAAGATAATAAGTTCTCTGCTATTCTTTTTGTTCTGTGTTTTTCAGTTGGTTGAGATATTCAAATTGTCTTCTGTTGAAAATCAGCTTCTGTACTTAAGTAATCAAACAACCACTTGATTTGTTGGCAAGACAATCCTTTTGATCTAGCAAGACAATCGGTGAGACTATTGATTGAACTGACAAGACTATCGGCAAGACAATCCTTTAAGCTGGAAAGACTATCGGTAAGACAATCTAAAAAGACTTGGAAAGACTTTCGGTATGATAATCCAATTGTCATACCAGTTCAAATATTTGTCTTGCTGAGTTAATTTTGAATATTAATTCAAAACCATTTCTGAAAAATGCATAATATTAATTCAGAATTAATTAACCAATTAATTCAATTAATCAATAAATTAATCTTTGCAGATATAATTTATTTTCTTAATTAAATTATATGACTTAATTAATTATTAGAGAATTAATACTATTCTTGAACAGCAACCACTTTTCTGACAATCTTCTGAAAATCACTGAAACTTATGAATCCATTTCACCACTTCAATGTTGACACTCGATGTACTGTCTGGTTCATGAATGACTAATATCTGTGATGTTTCTTCATGTCTTGACTTTAATAACTTGATTTTCTTCAGATTAAATCCCTGTAAATATTAGATACCCTGACGAGATCTCTGTCACTTGATTAAATCCACAATCTTGATTTATATCACTGAGGCTTGATCAATTTCTTGAGCTTCTTCCAGTGAATTAAGTCCTCAAGTCTATAGATGAACAATGTTACTTAATCCTGTGACATATGTTACTTAGTGAGATCTCTTTGACGATAGAACCACTATTTACTTGTTACATCCTTATTTGAGTTGAGTTAAATCCTCGAATGAATAAATAAGTTATGACATATGCCTTTCAAGTTTTGTGCTCATTTTATGCATCTTTTGAAATTCTATTTTACAGTGGCTTCTCAGTGTAAGTGAGTCACGACTGCTTATTAGAATTTATGTTGTCATCAGAGTATTTCTCCAGTAATCATAGAGTGTGAAAAGTCACCAAGAAAATTTTATTTTGCTTTTCTAATGCATATTACTTAATACCAGCAATGCAATTGGATCTTCCCTTCCACATTTTTACTCCAGATTTCAAAGGAGTACCTGATTTTTATTACTTTTCTTTTCTTTTGATAAGTGAGGCTTATCAGCACTTAGTACATCCACCAGATTTACTAACATCAGAACTTAACAGATAAGAAGCATTATTCTAGTTTTTTGACTTAGTAATAAGATACACAAAGTAAACTTCAACTAAGCTTAATATCAGAATTTGCTTGTGTTAAAAGATTTCCACATAAACAATTACTTCAAACATGGGATTCTTAGTATATTAAAGACTATTAGGTCAGCATCTAGCACAGTTATCCTCATTAGATTATATAGTCACAGAAACATTCATATCACTATCAGAGTTTAGAAATTCACATCAGACATCAATCAGCACTTAAGCAATTTTCAATTTAGGCACTGAATACACAAAGATAGTAATATATGTAAATACTGATCATAACATCTGATGTATCAGAATATAAACTAAGCAGATTTAGAGAAAGAACCTCAAACCATTCCAAATTCATTTACCAATCTTGTAAAAGTAGCTTCACACAGTGGTTTTGTGAAGATATCTGCTAGTTGTTGATATATGGGAACAAAATGCAATTTCACTGTACCTTCATCCACATGTTCTCTTATGAAATGGTACCTTATGCTGATGTGCTTTTTCATTGAGTGCTGAACTAGATTACCTGTCATAATAATAGCACTTTGATTATCACAGTAAATAGGGATTTTAGAAAATTCTAACCCATAATCCAGTAACTGATTCTTCATCCAAAGAATCTGTGCACAACAGCTTCCTGCAGTAATGTATTCTGCTTCTACAGTTGATGTGGAAATTGACTTATGTTTCTTGCTGAACCAAGAAACCAATCTGCCTCCAAGAAATTGACAGTTCCACTTGTTCTTTTCCTGTCAATTTGCATCCTGCAAAATCTGCATCTGAGTAACCTATTAGCTTAAAGTCTAATTTTCTAGGATACCACAATCCCAGATCAGCTATACCCTTAAGGTACTTGAAAATTCTTTTCACAGCTGTTAAGTAAGGTTCTCTTGGATCTGCTTGAAATCTTGCACAAAGACATGTAGCATACATGATATCAGGTCTACTTGCAGTTAGATAGAGTAGCGAGCCAATCATACCTCTATAATCAGTAATATCTACTGATTTATCAGTATCCTTATCCAACTTAGTTGCAGTGGCCATAGGAGTGGATGCACTTGAACAATCCTGCATTCCAAATTTCTTCAACAAGTTTCTGGTGTACTTTGATTGACAAATAAAAGTTCCTTCTTCATTCTGCTTGACTTGAAGGCCCAGAAAATAGTTAAGTTCTCCAATCATACTCATTTGATATCTTGACTGCATCAGTTTGGAAAACTTCTTACAAAGTCTGTCATTTGTAGAACCAAAAATGATATCATCAACATATATTTGCACCAAAAGTAAGTCATTTCCATGGTTGAGGTAGAACAGTGTTTTGTCAATAGTTCCTTTGTTAAATCCACTTTCCAGAAGAAACTGAGCTAAAGTCTCATACCATGCTCTTGGAGCTTGCTTAAGTCCATAAAGTGCTTTATCAAGCATGTATACATGATTGGGAAATTTGGGATCTACAAAGCCTGGAGGTTGTTCAACATATACTTCCTCTTCCAATTCTCCATTAAGAAAAGCACTTTTCACATCCATTTGAAAGACTTTAAACTTCTTGTGAGCAGCATAAGCCAAAAATATCCTTATGGCTTCCAATCTAGCAACTGGTGCAAATGTTTCATCATAATCAATTCCCTCCTATTGAGAGTAACCTATTGCAACCATCCTTGCTTTGTTCCTTGTAATTACGCCGTCACTGTCAGTTTTGTTTCTGAACACCCATTTTGTACCAACAACTGATCTGTTCCTTGGTCTTGGCACTAGGATCCAGACTTTATTTCTTTCAAATTCATTTAACTCTTCCTGCATTACTTGCACTCAATCAGCATCTTGAAGAGCTTCTTCCACTTTCTTTGGTTCAGTCTGAGAGAGAAAAGAATGATAAAGACATTCATTTGATGTAGTTGTTCTAGTTATGACACCTGCATCAGGATTTCCAATAATTAAGTCAGGTGTATGTGCTTTAGTCCACTTCTTTGCAGATGGAAGGTTTTCTCTAGAACTGGATGCTCCCCCATAATCCATGTTGTCTCTAAAGGGTTTTTAGCACATAAACGCAACGAAAACGTAAATTTAAATCTTAAAAAAACCGAAACCCTCCGCAGGATCCATGTGAAAAATAATATTTAATTCGTAGTTCAGTATGTTTACCTTAAGAAGCTTTACGTTAATGGAAAGATAGAGGTCTTTAATAGCGATCCAAGAACGATGAGCGGAGATCCCTAGCAGCTGCTCCTCAAGTGTGAAGCACTCCACCGGTATCCACCAAGAGATCAATGTAATGAAGGAGGAAGAGGTTGAGAGAATTAATTACATCCCTCTTGTTCTACTTTAGAATTAGGGTTAATTATTTGGGTCGAGGCAAATAGGGTTTATAATAGTATATTTATAGGCAAAATTTTCAGCTGAAATTTTTCCATAAAATATTATTGTTATTAACCCTTTAATTGATTATTCTTATTAACCAATTAACTAATAATTAAAATACCTTTTAATTATTAATCCCTTTTCTAAACACTTTAGAAAAATAATTCTCTCACTCGATTTAATTTCCAAAATTAAATTCTTAATTAATAATATTAAGAATTAATTAAATCTTATTTAATCAATTATTAAATCTGCTAATTAATTATTTATTTCACAAATAAATAATTACCAGCCATTATTAAATAATTCCTCCACCATTAAATCATTCTATTTTATGGTGTGACCATGTAGGTTCAATATTAAGCCGGTAGTAGAAATAAATAATAATAAAACTATTTTATCATTATTTATATAAATTCTCTAATTCATTAAATATGATTAATTAATTAATCATATTTATTCTACATCGTGAGGGATACTTCTCAGCATATCGCGACTATCCGGATAATACAAATTCACTGCTTAGAATACCAAGAACCTATTCAGTGAGTAGTTACCGTACAATCAATTCCTTCTACCCTGCAATGTCACGATTAAATACAAGGCATGGAACTTGTGTCAAGCCTATCTTATTTAATCATTTGCTTTCCCATTCACTATGCTTAGTTCTATTTAATATAAATTAGAAACTCCTTTCTAATTTCATTCACTCTGGCCAGAGATTCCTGAACTAGCATAAGTGGATCAGCATTGAACATTCTCTTCCTTCACTGGAAGGGGTAGATCCTTTATTGATCATACACTATCTTCGTGTACAAATTCCTATACCTAGTAGAGCCCTTATAATTGTCCCTGGAGACTAAGAACTAAACCAAAGCATAGTTCAGTGTACACAAGATGACTATGATGACCTCAAGTCTAAGGATACTTGTACAACTATCACTATGTGAACAACTGCTGACACGTGAGTGAACTCCATCAGTTGTTCAGCTGTGTGAGTCATGTTCAGTGAACTTATTCTATAATAAGCACCTACATACTAGCTATAGTGTCACCACACAAATGTCTATGAGAATAGACATCCTTCATAATGAAGCAAGCATAGTATATACCGATCTTTGTGGATTACTAATTACCAGTTAGTAATCCTATGACCAGGAAATATTTAAGTTTAGAGTTATCATCTTTTAGGTCTCATTATTATGATCTCATTATAATCCATAAAAAGCTTTACTCTAAAATATGGTATATCTTATTTAAACACTTAAATAGATAAAGCCCGCAATAAAACCAAAACAAGTCTTTTATTAATATCAATGAAATCAAAACAGATTATATAAAAGTTATTCCTAAATCATCATACATGATTGGACTTAGGACACATCTCTTTCATTCTCCCACTTGTACTAAAGCCAATCACTCTGGTATTTAATACCCATCTTGTCTTTATGACGATCAAAGTGACTTTGAGAAAATGGCTTTGTGAGTGGGTCTGCTATGTTGTTATGTGTGTCAACTCTCTTGACGTCTCCTCTTTGAATACAATACAAGAAATGTTATCGCGCTCCCACTAACCTTTTTGTAGACACATGGTTAATCTATATTTTTGATAAAACTAAACTCTTTGATTGTCTCATCAAAACGGATGTTCCATCTATGAGAAGCTTGCTTTAAACCATATATGGTTCACAGCAGCTTACACACTAGGTGTTCATTTCCCTTGGAAAGAAAACCCTCTGGCTGTGTCATATACACTTCCTCTTTAAGTTTCCCATTAAGGAAGGCCGTTTTCACGTCCATTTGCCAGATCTCTTAGTCGTAGTAAGCAGCAATCGCAAGCAAAATCCGAATTGATTTTAACAGGGCTACAGGCAAAAAAGTTTCATCAAAGTCAATCCCTTGCCTTTGTCTGAATCCTTTTGCCACGAGCCTGGCCTTATAGGTCTCCACCTGCGCATCTGCTCCAATCTTTCTTTTGTATACCCACTTGCACCCAATAGGCTTAACACATTCAGGCGCCTCAACCAGAGTCCATACTTGGTTGGTATACATAGATTCCATTTCGGATTTCATGGCACTATGCCATTTCTCTGAGTCAACACTACTCATAGCCTCATTATAGGTCACAGGGTCGTCATCATCAATGATTGACAACTCATTGCCATTCTCAATGACAAGGCCATAATACCTCTCAGGTTGGCGAGACACTCTCCCTGACCTACGAATGGGCTGTTCCACAGAAGGTTGTTCATTCTGAACAAGTGTTTCCACTTGATCCGTAGTAGTTTGTGCTTCTTGAACTTCATCAAGTTCAATTTTGCTCCCACTGTTTCCTTCAAGGATAAACTGCTTTTTCAAGAAGGTAGCATGTCTGGAGACAAACACCCGATGATCGGTGTAAAAGTAATACCCTAAAGTCTCTTTAGGATATCCCACAAAATTACATTTTACAGATCGAGATTCCAGCTTATCTGGGTCAACTTTCTTGACATAAGCTGGACATCCCCAAATCTTAACGTGTTTAAGACTCGGTTTCCTTTCTTTCCATATCTCATATGGAGTTTGAGGAACAGATTTGGAAGGCACCTTATTTAGTAAATATGCTGAGGTTTCCAATGCATAACCCCACAGGAATACTGGAAGATTCGCATAACTCATCATGGACCAAACCATGTCTAACAAAGTTCGATTTCTCCTTTCAGATACCCCATTTAACTGTGGAGTATATGGAGGAGTCCACTGGGAGACTATACCATTTTCTTTGAGATAAGCTAGAAACTCTCCATTTAAGTATTCACCACCTCGATCTGATCGAAGAGTTATAATACTATGTTTGGTTTGTTTCTCCACTTCATACTTATATTCTTTGAACTTTTCAAAGGCTTCAGACTTGTGTTTCATCAAATACACATATCTGAATCTAGATCGATCATCTATGAAAGCAATGAAGTATGAAAATCCACCCATGGCTTGCGTAGACATTGGTCCATATACATCTGTGTGTACCAATCCTAGCAAATTTGCAGCCCTCTCTCCATGTCCACTAAATGGAGATTTGGTCATTTTACCCAATAGACAAGACTCACATGTAGGACATGATTCAAAATCAAAGGGGTCAAGTAACCCTTCCTTATGCAATGTCCGCAGTCTATTTTCACTAATATGACCAAGTCCGCAGTGCCACAAGAAAGTGAGATTTTCATCATCCCTTTTTCTTTTATTAGTATATTCAATTTGTAGTAAATTATGCTCTACGTCACATACATACAGACCATTGTTTAAAATACCACTTCCATAAAGAACGTTATCTCTAAGAATTGAACATTTATTATTCTGAATAAAAAACAAAAATCCAGCCAAGTCAAACGTGGAATAGAAATAATATTTCTCACAATCGAGGGAACAAAATAACAATTATTTAGAACAATAGTCTTACCCGTAAGCATATGTAAATGAAATGATCCTACAGCTTCAGCAGCAACTCTTGCTCCATTTCCCATCCGTAGAATCACCTCCTCTTCTTCAAGAGTCCTACTTCTCCTGTAACACCCCCAAATCCGGGGTCGGGGATCCGGGTCGTCACGAGTTCCATTTCCCTTAATAACACTCAATCTTAATAAACAATCAACTACTCTGTACTGTGACCCCACAATAAACACACACACCACAAGTTATAGTCTCAGAGATGAATATCCAAAGATAACACGAGTCATTTTATTCCAAAATTCTATGCCATTACACCTTACAAGGGTTTCTGAATAGATTTATATTTCTTTGCCATTATTACATTTAATAAAGATACATAAGTCTGGTACATCAAAAGTTGAAATCCTAGCCTATTGGTAGTTCCTACCTCAGCTACAGCGACATCAACGCCTATAGGAAACTGCGGAACGTTTCCTATCCGCTCGCGAATTGGGAGCTTGG
Source organism: Apium graveolens (assembly GCF_009905375.1). Taxonomy (NCBI): domain Eukaryota; kingdom Viridiplantae; phylum Streptophyta; class Magnoliopsida; order Apiales; family Apiaceae; genus Apium; species Apium graveolens. Next base: position 108,721,713 of record NC_133650.1, read on the forward strand.
TCATGTTCATCTTTTCTATCTGTTGTGTGATGAAAGAAGAAAGCAAGGGTGAGCAACAAGCCCACCAAAATAATATGTATAATGATTAACAATATATGAGCATTCTCATAGTACTCATGAAAGTCTTGGTCAAGAAGAAATGAACCAAGCTGATATATCAACGCGACCAAGTCACAAAATATTCAATATATGTACATATATACTTTTCACAATCTTTGAAATCCTCTGACATGTATAATATACACAGAGTTCCAGTTTATAACTATATAAAAATATCGTTGCAAGGTGATCTCATATATCCAACCTGGTCTCAACGTTTTTCTGAAAATCTTTGTCATGCATAAGATAATCATTAACTAGATATAAGTTTAAAAGATGAAGTTACAAGATACTCCAATATACTTATATATTTTCCGAATACTACTTGAACTACCACCGTTCAAGTTATAATTAGTTTCAAAAGTTCATCACACTGATGAGACTACAAGATAAGACTTGAATAGATTCAATCTTTGAAATATCATTATAAATAATGAAGGTACGAGATACTTCATTAAGTCCTGATATATATATACACACCTATATATATATACATTTCATACACTCCTTGAAAACCTCTATTATGAAAATTATAAACAGAGTTGCAATATCCAAAGAATTTGGAAAGGAGAGAATTTTGGCATAAAACCGATATCTTGCTGATCAGGCAAAGATACCAATAAGTAACCTTTTCTACTAGTAGATGGATGAATCCCCCACCGGTCATCACCCTGGCCGCATTAGGACCTTGTGTTGGACCGCCACCCGGCCTTTTACGCGTTGATGGACTGCCACCCAGCCACTTACACTTTGATAGACCGTACTCAGGCCTGTCGCTTATGCCGACTCAATTAGATGGGCTTACTTCCCGAACATTGGGCAAGTAATCAAATTGTTTTCTCAAAACAGCAACCTCGTTGCGAATGTAAAATACACCACAGAGCCGGATCCCTCAGATTTTGAGCGAGTATTTAAATCCCCTTCAAAAGGAGGATCTTAAATATAAAAATGAGTTTTGGGATCCGCCCTAACTTTTAAAAATCATTTTGAAGACTCGAAAACATTTTTAAGAATGTTTGGAGTAATGCTGATTTAATGAAATAAATCAGTCCCGATATATTAGAAAATATCTAAATATTATTATTTAAATAATATTCCCATAAGGAATAATCTTTATAAAAATAATTGAAGTAGAAATTTTAAAACTCATACTTGAAATGAATATTAATAACCAAAGATATACTTATACGAAAGTATGATCTTTATTTGAATAATTGAAAATAAGTTTGATTATCGAAACATTATTCTTTAATAAAATAAAGAATATTATTTAGTAAATAAGCGGAGTCATAAGTCCTCGAATGAATATTCAAAATAATATTCATTAAATAAAATAAGCGGAGTCATAAGTCCTCGAATAAATATTCCAAATAATATTCATTAAATAAATAAGCGGAGTCATAAGTCCTCGAATGAATATTCAAAATAATATTCATTAAATAAAATAAGCGGAGTCATAAGTCCTCGAATGAATATTCCAAATAATATTCATTAAATAAAATAAGCGGAGTCATAAGTACTCGAATGAATATTCCAAATAATATTCAATAAAATAAGCGGAGTCATAAGCCCTCGAATGAATATTCCAAATAATATTCAATAATAAAGTTATCGAATAAAACTTATTCGATTAATAGTTTTAAAACTGTATCTATATATATATATAAATAAATATATATATATATATATTATACTCGAGAACATCGACTCCCGGTTTAGAAAAATGTTCACCTTTGGGTCCCCTATACTAAGGGTAAACGCCACTACTGCTTATCTCTAACATATGTATTATGCAACTACTAAACATTTGAACCAACAGATATATAAATCAAGAATACGAAATATGCATGCATATATACCATATCACATGCTACAATATATCGCAAGAATTTGCTAATAACAAATATGCATTTATCACAAGATCATGCATATACACATATACATCACAACAACAGTTATACGGGTAGAAAACTTGCCTGAGCGACTGGAGGTTATAAATGGTTTGGGGCGAGTTTGGTAACCTATAAACAACATATAAGTTGGAATTAAACCAAAGTCACTTGTAAATCTATACTTTAACCAAATTAGACTCTAACGCTCGCTTTGTGCTTACTGATTCTCTTAAGTCGCTCGAGTACCCTCGGCTCCACCATTTTTAATAAATTAACCACTGAGGGTTTTAAGGCGATTCTTTCGTGAGTACCTTACCAACTGCCTAGTCCACTTTACATAAATGTTTCATACCCCAGTTAGTCATTTAAGGTCCTTAACCAAGGTTTCAAAGTAAGGCGAGGGGTAATGGTTCGGTCGCGAAACGCCGTTACTTAAAACGGTCGTTTCTCCTAAACCGTACATCGGATTCAAACGAACCACATATCAAAATGAAGCTCGTAACATGAACCATCTAATCATGGCAATGGTCAAAACCTAACAGGGAGTTCTCGGGTCCTGATGTTAAAAGTAAAAACAGTCTAAAGTAAATCGGACATTACGACGGCTATGTTTACGCGATTTTCCAAATTTTTACCATTCCAAATCATATCAATCCAACTACCAATCAACAACAACTCAAGATACACATCAATGCTACTGATTTCAGTCATAATAAGCTCAAGGATCTCAATCCAATCATATATTATAACATCTCCAAATTCAACTAAACTACTTAACAATTAAGCTCGAATCATGCTTATCATTCAAATTACTACTCATCCATCCAAACCATCTCCAAATTTCAACATTCAAACTTATTACTAAAGGGTGTGAAGATTTATACCTTTCTTGGAGGGTGGAAAGTTACTAGGAAGCCTTATGGAGCCTCCTACAAGCTTGATCTTTCCAAAGAAATCAAAAACACAAAGTTAGGCTTTAAAGTTTCTAAAAGTCCGATTGAAAGAACTGTAAAATGAGGGTCTTAACATGCTTATTTGGATGAGACTGGTGAACAAGAGTTGTAGGCCATCTCAATACCTTTCCAACGAGCTATAGAACACAACATTTGAGTGAGTATTGAAGGAGATATGACAGTTTGAAGTTGCTGTGTTTATTTTTGCCGAGAGCTTGATGAAGAAAAGGGAAGAGCATTTGTGTTTTTTGTGATTTGTTTTTATTTGCCTTGGTTGGTTGACTTTTGTTTTGTTTTAATAATTTTTAACCATGAAAAATTGTGTGGTTATAAATCAACCACACTTCTTTCCCTTATGTCATGCTTTGGTCATCATATGATGTCACCATCCACACTTGTCCTCTTCTTGTTGGTATGATGACATCATCATCCCTAACCTCCTTCATTAACTCTTAATTGCTTGCCTAATGACCTCTGATCTGTTATACGGTTCGCTTAACTTTTGTTTTCGTTTATCGTTTGAGGGATCATACCCGGGATCTTATTACTTAGGTTTCTTTAACCTTTCTCAATACATTATATTCCTTTCATGATCCTCTCTTTTAATCCCTGAATTTAAATCCTTTTTATTCTGTTACCTTATACTCAATTCTTTCTGTATCTGGTAGATTTTCGGGAAAAATCAAAGTGTTCGAATTTGGATTCTGACGATCTTTATATACACTTATTTATCAAATAGAGTACTAATAATATCCCAGAAGATCAATAAAAGAGCCCCTACATAGTGTGGCATGAAAAGTTTTCTTATTCAGCATAATCAGCAAAACACTATTCATAAGGGTTTCAAAAATTCCAAAAATTGGGGTTATTACAGTCTCCCCTCCTTAAAAGGATTCCGTCCCGGAATCAGATAGAAAATGAATAGGGATACTTTCTTAGCATTGCACTTTCTAATTCTCAAGTAAATTTTCCCACATTGTGGTTCTTCCATCAAACTCTGAATAGTTTGATAACTTTTCTCCTAAGCCTTTGTTCCTTTTTCAATCTATAACCCTTCCTGGTTGCTCCATATAGGTTACGTCGTGTTGCATGTCTATGCGCTCATATGCCCTTATTTGTCTGGCATCCGAATTATACTTCCTTAATATGATACGTGGAACACGTTATAAACTTGCTACATGTTCGGGGGTAGGGCTAGCTCATATGCTAACTTCCCAGTACGTCTTAATACCTCAAAGGGTCCAACAATTCGTGGGCTTAGCTTTCTTTTCTTTCCGAACCTCATCCATCCTTTCCAAGGGAATACCTATAACAGCACTAGGTCCCCTACTTCCTATTCCTTGTCCTTTCATATCAAATCAACATACTTCATGTGCCCATCTTGGGCTACTACCAGCCATCCTCTAATTAAATCTATTATATCCTTGGTCCTTTGGACCACTGCTGGTCTAAGCATCTTGCGCTCTGCAACATCATCATATCATAAGGGAGATCGACATTGTCTTCCCTCAAGGATCTTATAAGGCGACATCTCGATAATGACATATGATCTATTTTCATAAGAAAACTCAATCCGCGTTAAGTGATCATTCTAAATTCATTCAAGTCTATTGCACAGACTCTCATCATAGCTTCTAGCACTATGGCTTTTGCTTCTCAATACCCATTCTTTTCCAGTTTGTAATCATTACTATCTTCCGTACATAATACTATACTGGTTACACTTTTGCTCGTTAGCGTTCTATAACCTTTTAATAACCACGTCAACCTTAGTATCACGAACGCGTTAGAATCGGAATACCACCGTACTGATACTACTTCCTTTAGCTGATTCCATCTTCGAAAGCTTGGTCCTTCATATAGAAGTAAAAGAATTTATTGAGAGATCACTATGATCATGAACACTTATTATATCGCATAGTTTGTACAGAAGGTGGCCAGCCTTTAGTACTTGACAAGCAATTAAACAATAGATGGTATCCTACTAGGCTTCTATCACACAGATAGATAGTCATTCGGCAATACCTCCCCTTCTGGAAGGGTTGTTCTTCTCAGCTTACATGAAATAAAAAGAAGAGAAAAGAACGAACTAAAGAGAATTGTATATTCATAAAAAAAAAATTATTGCCATAAAATATCTGGCTTGGAATCTACCTCTGAACTATAGAGGTTTGTCATAGGAGAACAAAACATATATGTATTTATATCAACATTAAGTATTATAGCATCGTATTTCACATGCCTAAATATTTTTGCTATTCCGTCCATCATTCTATGGACCCATGCTCTTCCTCGAGCTTATACACAATCACCTTTGAAACTTCCTCGATATCGAAAATCGAATCTGGGATCTCATTCTAGACATCATCGTTACTAGAATTCTATGCTTGCACCGCAACCTTCCTCATATAGTAACACGACTCTCTTTCCATAAGAGGGAATAAATATTCAATAGGTAGATACTCTACTTAATTAGTCTATCAATGATAACTTATGCACTACCACGACCCGATTAGTGGTACTCAATCTCAACATCCATTCCAATACAACTCTCACGGTTGTAATCAGCTCATTACTCGCAGAATCATTGCTGCTTTACTATGGTCCACCACTGACCTACTGTCGTCATTCACTTTCCATGAAATCTTAATATCTAACCATACGGAGTCCATACATGTCGTATAGAATACTTCTAAGGAGTTAACATAATCACCAATCATAATTCATGAAGAACACTCCAAACTCTGACGTACTTTCATGACATGAAGTAGATAAAATTGCAGAAGAGTTTCAATCAAAGCAACGATAGCAGGTTAATACCCTTCTTAATCATATGCCTTCAATAGAAGACTTAACTCAAAGGTTCGTTTAGTCCTTCTTGAAACATGGTCCTGGCTTATCTCAAGATAGTACCTTCTAAGATAGATAGCCCGCTCATGGCGATTACACGAATTAAACCTTTACCCAACTACTATTACGGTTGAGTATTGCACAGTCATCAGAAGGAATGTCAATCTTCCGAATCGTAATACAACCTTCCCGGCTTCAACCATCATCACTGTATTCCTCTCGCACGAGCGCCTATAATTATCCTCTTACATTTAAAGTGTCGGCCACCTCTTTGGCCTTTCCTGATAGTAAAATTTCCTTACAATCAATGTCATTTTAACCACCTCCAACTAAATTTTCTACCTCATTTCAATCACTGCTTATGTGAAAATGTTTTTCTTAAATCCCGGTGAGAGAAAAAAAATTACCATTTTTCTATAAGTTATTGCCTTAGTCTTTAGAGGTTAATCACTGTCACGACCGACTCTCAATCATACTTAGAACATCTTTTATCTTAGGTCCTAATTGCCCTGAACAATTTCGACCTTTACTGGTTCGATCCATACTTTCTCGTGGTTTAACACGTGCCCCACTTGGCATCATTATAATTACATCACATTTCCTTTATCAAAATTTCTATTCTTGAGAATTTTGAATATTACCTTTCTCCTTGTAAAACCTCTAAGGTTATCCTTGAATCGTTCCTCCTGTATTCCCTAGATACAGGGCATATCGAAATACCCTTTACTAATACTAGAACCATTGTCTATGTACTTTTGAAAAATTTCTTTACTGATCTTTAAAGGTTGTTGCTACCTTGATCCTTTCCAATTCATACTGTCAAAACTCATGTTGTCCCTATTAAGGGTGGAATGCCAACCTTTATGCATTCCCCTAGGATTCATTTTAAGTTACCGATGTTCTATCTTTAATGCCACCTTTAAAAAGGTACATGCATCCTTCCATGGATAAATCAAGTAATATATCCCTGATAAGGGTGTCTTATTCAATCATTCCCACCTCGATAGTATATGCCTAATTTCACAATAACATCTGTATTCAAAATGAGGTCAATCAATATGGCCTCCAAAAGATAACTACGGTTATCTACTTTTCTTGCTTGATTTGGTAACGATAACAAGGATGTTCTGGAAGATATTGGTCGTGTTCAACGTGAACTTCTTCTTAATAATTCCGTATTTACTTTTGTTATTTATCTCAACAGTCATCTCAATGTTGGGATATCTCTCATACCTGGCGTCTCCCTTCCTGGGTATCAAGCCACCGGTCTTACACTTCACATTCTTGAAGGTCACTTCCTTCATCCAATTTTCCTAATTTTTTACTTCCTTGTCTCCTCAGTCTATCCGCGTCTCAATATTTATCCTTCGAACTATCTCAAGGTTTCCTCAAATCCTCCCAACTTACAGGGGATAAAATATATGTATCTCTTATTCCTTCAATCATCAACTTTAACTCATGGTGAATCACCCTCATCCTGACGATTACATACTTTTCTATTTTCTCAAAATCTCTTATCAGATTTCCCAAAGACATTATCATCTTGAGTCTCTCCTTTACACTAAGGGCATTAGTCACCATTTTGGCTTTCCCTGGATGATAAAGAATCTCATAATCGTAATCCTTGATTAGCTCTAATCACCTCCTCTGGCGCATATTGAGCTCTTCCTGCGTGAAAATGCACTAGAGCACTTATGGCTTGTGTAAATCTCCCATTTCTCTCCATACAAGTAGTGCCTCCAATCTTTAGGGCAAAACTATTGCCACGAGCCCAAGCTCATGGGTGGGGATATCGAATTTTATATTCCCTTAGATGTCTTGACGCGTACGCGATTACCTTGCTGTGCTGTATAAGAAGCACCTTAATTCCTTATGCGAAGCGTCACTACAGATCACAAAATCTTCTTTTCCATCCGACAATGCCATCATAGGGGCCGTCACCAATCTTTGCTTCAGTTCTTAAAGGCTGTTCTCGCATTTCTCTGTCCATTCGAACTTCTCAGTCTTATGAGTAAGCCGTGTTAAAGGGGCTACTATCTTTACAAACTTGAACGAACCTCCGATAGTGACCGGCCAATCCTACCTCTGGTAGTTTCCCTAACCATGGTCATTAATTCCTCAATGGCCCTTTATTCATTCTTGTTAGGATCCTCCATGAGATCCTCCTCAGCAACAATCCCATCTAGGACAACATCCTCAACCACTACATCCTCAATATGAACATCATCCGGTCCTGCGTTAGGACGCTCTATCGGATCCAAAATCCGATCTCCAATTAGTAATAAAACATCATCGCGTTGTTGCTCCTCAACCTCAGGGTTCGGAGTCCCGCTACCATCTACGATAACGAACTAAGCTTCTATCACGATATTTATAAGGGTTCCCATAAGGGTTTTAACTGTCAGTACTACGTTAGGTAGCCCGACTATGAACTTGGCAAGAGTTCTTATTATCTTAATGAACTTATTATCTTAACGTCACATCATCTCTAAGGTTTATAACGCTTAGCTCTGATACCATTTTTGTAACACCCCCAAATCCTGGGTCGGGGATCCGGGTCGTCACGAGTTCCATTTCCCTTAATAACACCCAATCTTAATAAACAATCAACTACTCTGTACTGTGACCCCACAATAAACACACACACCACAAGTTATAGTCTCAGAGATGAATATCCAAAAATAACACGAGTCATTTTATTCCAAAATTCTATACCATTACACCTTAAAAGGGTTTCTGAATAGATTTACATTTCTTTTCCATTATTACATTTAATAAAGATACATAAGTCTGGTACATCAAAAGTTGAAATCCTAGCCTATTGGTAGTTCCTACCCCAGCTACAGCGACATCAACGCCTATAGGAAACTGCGGAACGTTTCCTATCCGCTCGCGAATTGGGAGCTTGGTCATGTTCATCTTTTCTATCTGTTGTTGTGTGATGAAAGAAGAAAGCAAGGGTGAGCAACAAGCCCACCAAAATAATATGTATAATGATTAACAATATATGAGCATTCTCATAGTACTCATGAAAGTCTTGGTCAAGAAGAAATGAACCAAGCTGATATCTTAACGCGACCAAGTCGCAAAATATTCAGTATATGTACATATATACTTTTCACAATCTTTGAAATCCTATGACATGTATAATATACACAGAGTTCCAGTTTATAACTGTATAAAAATATCGTTGCAAGGTGATCTCATATATCCAACCTTGTCTCAACGTTTTTCTGAAAATCTTTGTCATGCATAAGATAATCATTAACTAGATATAAGTTTAAAAGATGAAGTTACAAGATACTCCAATATACTTATATCTTTTCCGAATATTACTTGAACTACCACCGTTCAAGTTATAATTAGTTTCAAAAGTTCATCACACTGATTAGACTACAAGATAAGACTTGAATAGATTCAATCTTTGAAATATCATTATAAATAATGAAGGTACAAGATACTTTATTAAGTCCTGATATATATACACACCTATATATATATATATACATTTCATACACTCCTTGAAAACCTCTGTTATGAAAATTATAAACAGAGTTGCAATATCCAATGAATTTGGAAAGGAGAGAATTTTGGCATAAAACCGATATCTTGCTGATCAGGCAAAGATACCAATAAGTAACCTTTTCTACTAGTAGATGGATAAATCCCCCACCGGTCATCACCCTGGCCGCATTAGGACCTTGTGCTGCACCGCCACCCGGCCTCTTACGCGTTGATGGACTGCCACCCAGCCACTTACACTTTGATAGACCGTACCCAGGCCTGTCGCTTATGCCGACTCAATTAGATGGGCTTACTTCCCGAACATTGGGCAAGTAATCAAATTATTTTCTCAAAACAGCAACCTCGTTGCGAATGTAAAATACACCACAGAGCCGGATCCCTCAGATTTTGAGCGAGTATTTAAATCCCCTTCAAAAGGAGGATCTTAAATATAAAAATGAGTTTTGGGATCCGCCCTAACTTTTAAAAATCATTTTGAAGACTCGAAAACATTTTTAAGAATGTTTGGAGTAATGCTGATTTAATGAAATAAATCAGTCCCGATATATTAGAAAATATCTGAATATTATTATTTAAATAATATTTCCATAAGGAATAATCTTTATAAAAATAATTGAAGTAGAAGTTTTAAAACTCATACTTGAAATGAATATTAATAACCAAAGATATACTTATACGAAAGTATGATCTTTATTTGAATAATCGAAAATAAGTTTGATTATCGAAACATTATTCTTTAATAAAATAAAGAATATTATTTAGTAAATAAGCGGAGTCATAAGTCCTCGAATGAATATTCAAAATAATATTCATTAAATAAAATAAGCGGAGTCATAAGTCCTCGAATGAATATTCCAAATAATATTTATTAAATAAATAAGCGGAGTAATAAGTCCTCGAATAAATATTCAAAATAATATTCATTAAATAAAATAAGCGGAGTCATAAGTCCTCGAATGAATATTCCAAATAATATTCATTAAATAAAATAAGCAGAGTCATAAGTCCTCGAATGAATATTCCAAATAATATTCAATAAAATAAGCGGAGTCATAAGTCCTCGAATGAATATTCAAAATAATATTCATTAATAAAGTTATCGAATAAAACTTATTCGATTAATAGTTTTAAAACTATATATATATATATATATTATACTCGGGAACATCGACTCCCGGTTTAGAAAAATGTTCACCTTTGGGTCCCCTATACTAAGGGTAAACGCCACTACTGCTTATCTCTAACATAGGTATTATGCAACTAATAAGCATTTGAACCAACAGATATATAAATCAAGAATACGAAACATGCATGCATATATACCATATCACATGCTACAATATATCGCAAAAATTTGCTAATAACAAATATGCATTTATCACAAGATCATGCATATACACATATACATCACAACAACAGTTATACGGGTAGAAAACTTGCCTGAGCGACTGGGGGTTATAAATGGCTTGGGGCGAGTCTGGTAACCTATAAACAACATATAAGTTGGAATTAAACCAAAGTCACTTGTAAATCTATACTTTAACCAAATTAGACTCTAACGCTCGCTTTGCGCTTACTGATTCTCTTAAGTCGCTCGAGTACCCTCGGCTCCACCATTTTTAATAAATTAACCATTAAGGGTTTTAAGGAGATTCTTTCGCGAGTACCTTACCAACTGGCTAATCCACTTTACATAAATGTTTCATACCCCAATTAGTCATTTAAGGTCCTTAACCAAGGTTTCAAAGTAAGGCGAGGGGTAATGGTTCGGTCGCGAAATGCCGTTACTTAAAACGGTCATTTCTCCTAAACCGTACATCGGATTCAAACGAACCACATATCAAAACGAAGCTCGTAACATGAAATATCTAATCATGGCAATGGTAAAAACCTAAAAGGGAGTTCTCGGGTCCTGATGTTAAGAGTAAAAACAGTCTAAAGTAAATCGGACATTACGACGGTTATGTTTACGCGATTTCCCAAATTCTTACCATTCCAAATCATATCAATCCAACTACCAATCAACAACAACTCAAGATACACATCAATGCTACTGATTTCAGTCATAATAAGCTCAAGGATCTCAATCCAATCATATATTATAACATCTCCAAATTCAACTAAACTACTTAACAATTAAGCTCGAATCATGCTTATCATTCAAATTACTACTCATCCATCCAAACCATCTCCAAACTTCAACATTCAAACTTATTACTAAAGGGTGTGAAGATTTATACATTTCTTGGAGGGTGTAAAGTTACTAGGAAGTCTTATGGAGCCTCCTACAAGCTTGATCTTTCCAAAGAAATCAAGAACACAAAGTTAGGCTTTAAAGTTTCTAAAAGTCCGATTGAAAGAACTGTAAAAATGAGGGTCTTACCATGCTTATTTGGACAAGACTTGTGAACAATAGTTGTAGGCCATCTCAATACCTTTCCAACGAGCTATAGAACACAACATTTGAGTGAGTATTGAAGGAGATATGGCAGTTTGAAGTTGCTGTGTTTATTTTTGCCGAGAGCTTAATGAAGAAAAGGGAAGAGCTTTTGTGTTTTTTGTGATTTGTTTTGATTTGTCTTGGTTAGTTGACTTTTGTTTTGTTTTAATCATTTTTAACCATGAAAAATTGTGTGGTTATAAATCAACCACACTTCTTTCCCTTATGTCATGCTTTGGTCATCATGTGATGTCACCCTCCACACTTGTCCTCTTCTTGTTGGTTTGATGACATCATCATCCCTAACCTCCTTGATTAACTCTTAATTGTTTGCCTAATGACCGCTGATCTGTTATATGGTTCGCTTAACTTTCGTTTTCGTTTATCGTTTGAGGGATCATACCCGGGATCTTATTACTTAGGTTTCTTTAACCTTTCTCAATACATTATATTCCTTTCATGATCCTCTCTTTTAATCCCTGAATTTAAATCCTTTTTATTCTGTTACCTTATACTCAATTCTTTCTGTATCTGGTAGATTTTCGGAAAAAATCAAAGTGTTCGAATTTGGATTCTGACGATCTTTACATATACTTATTTATCATATAGAGTACTAATAATATCCCAGAAGATCAATAAAAGAGCCCCTACATAGTGTGGCATGAAAAGTTTTCTTATTCAGCATAATCAGCAAAACACTATTCATAAGGGTTTCAAAAATTCCAAAAATTAGGGTTATTACATCTCCTTAGTCCCTGCAACGAATTGCAAATATGAGAACCACAGGCGGTATCTAATACCCAAGTAGAAATTTGACTTAGTGACATATTAACTTCGATCATGAACATACCTGAATCAGAAGCGGTAGTCTCACTACCCTTCTTCTTCTTTAATTCTGCAAGGTAAACCTTGCAGTTCCTCTTCCAGTGCCCCACCTTGTTACATTGAAAGCAAACAGCTTTGCTCTTGGGGTCTTCAGCTTTTGGTGGAATCGGCTTTTTCTCACCTAGTTTCTTCTTCTTGGAAGGGTTCTTCTTCCTTTTCTTAGGATTGGAACCTTCACCAATTAGAAGAATAGAACTCTTCCTAGGGGGAAAATTCGATTCCGCAGTCTTCAACATGTTGTGGAGTTCAGGCAGGCTGATATCCAGCTTATTCATGTGAAAGTTCACAACAAACTGCGAGAACGAACTCGGAAGTGATTGCAAGACCAAGTCTTGGCTTAGCTCCCCATCCATGGCAAAAACAAGTTGTCCAAGATGTTCAATCAAATTGATCATCTTAAGTACATGGTCATTCACAGATGATCCCTCAGACATCCTACAACCGAATAGCTCCTTCGATATCTCATATCGAGCTGTCCTCACTGCCACATCATACAACTCTTGTAGATGCATAAGGATAGTGTGAGCATCCATATGCTCATGCTGCTTCTGTAGCTCAATGTTCATGGAAGCTAGCATGATGCATTGAGCAACATTTGCATCATCTATCCACTTACGATACACAACATGTTCATCATTATGTGCATCGCTAGCAGGTTCAGTAGGCTTAGGTGAGTCAAGCACATATTCCAGCTTCTCAACCCTGAGAACAATTCTTAAGTTTTGAAGCCAGTCAGCAAAATTAGGACCAGTCAACTTGTGAGCATCTAGTATACTCCGGAGTGATAGTGCAGAAGACATAACGAATATAGTAAATCTGTAAATGATGAACATATAATAACACTTAGCAAATATTCAATTTCATTTCAAGACACTATATGAATCGGGTCTTTATTCATAAGTGGCTCCCACTAGTTTATCTAATTTATACAACCCCTAAGTGAAAATTAAGCATTCATAATGCTAGTGGGAATAGGGATCCTACATTCCATCACACAACCTCGGTTGTAGCACGAAACGTCATGTGATGTTCAATAGGCAGACAACTCTTGTCAATTATATCTTATGTTATTCCCTAATAAAACTTTAGCCTCTTGAATAATTGAGTCACGGCTGTAGCACGACAAACTCAATATTCTAAGTCAAGTCTAACCCAACATTTTGTACAACTAAATCAGTCTTCAACGGCCCACGGCTGTAGCACGTAACGGCCTTTAGATTCTAATTCAATGTACACATCTCTATGTAATAGACAAGTATTTCTTATTTCGAAATCAAAGCCCTCGGCTGTAGCACGAAATGACAATGATTTAAAAATAAGAACCACTTTCTACCATGTTGGAAGGCTATGACCAACACAAGCCCGTTGTGTCATTGGCCAATTACTACTTGATATTATTTAATTTTAGAGGGATTATATTATGTTACAATCATAATCATATTATAAAGAGATTCTTCCTTTTAAATTAAATATTTCAAATCAATAATCGATAATCAGATGATTCCCAGATCGGGGGAGCATTGTCAAGAGGCGTCACTTAATACCCCTTTCTTACAGATAGAAATATGCTTTTGACAAAATCATCCTTTCTCTCAATATTGAAAATTCATATTTAATTATGTGTTTCATAAACACAAGAATCTCATGATTGTATTCATAATATTATTGTTAAGGCAAGAAACGATTCCTATTCTAGATTTCTAGAGCACGCCTTATATTGATTTAAGTTCACTTAAATCTATCATCGCATGGTAAACATAGACATATATCTCATATATAAATTAAATAAACAAGTAAATGTAAAGTGCAATAAAGTAAATGTGTTTGGTTATGGCCCCATCCTATGTGATCTTTATCAAGCTCATGATAAAGATCAAGGTCAATCTAATATGGTGATGGAAATAAATACAACTACTTATTACATAAGTCTTCTTCTTTGTTTAGACTTCTTGTATGCCTCGTCTTCTTCTTTGTATCACCTCCATTGGATAGCCTTCTTGAGTCTTCAATTACATTACATAGATTGAAAGTAAAACTAATCTAATGAACTTACAAGAATAACTCGAGTTACATTCGAGATTTATGATTACAAAGATTGACGACATGCAAGTCGTATTTAAAACCAAAACCAAAACCATTACACTAAGGTCGAAAGGCCATAACCATCCACCATGCTCATACAACACATAAAAGCATGTTAAAACACATAATCTGATCTGAACATATCATATTATCCATGATCTAATCATAAAAATAAATATGACAAAAATCAGAAAAATCAGAATCAAATCAGAAAAATAAGAATCACTGTTCACGGGAAGTAAACAACGTCAAACGCCTTACAGACGAGTCGTTGATAGCTTTAGTTATCAGTTTTGTTCAGACGCTCGTTTACGTATGGAATAGGGTATTCGTTTGCGTAAATCGGACACCACCCAGATTTCAGCAAATCTGCAGCAGCCAATTCAGAATCCGTATCTAATATGATTCTCATAATTAGAACAAACATAAATCATGTATATTTCAGTATATATACAGATTACATAATCATCTTATGATTATACAACTCACATGAATATCATATATTCAAAACCATACATATATAAGCATATTATATCAACATCAAATCATGGCGAATCACGTACATGCTCATATATCGAAAACAGTTAAACACATAAATGAATTAAAAACTTTTCGCAAGTAGCTCTGATACCATTGAAGGGTTTTTAGCACATAAACGCAACGAAAACGTAAATTTAAATCTTAAAAAAAAAACGAAACCCTCTGCAGGATCCATGCGAAAAATAATATTTAATTCGTATTTCAGTATGTTTGCCTTAAGAAGTTTTACGTTAATGGAAAGATGGAGGTCTTTAATAGCGATCCAAGAACGATGAGCGGAGATCCCTAGCAGCTGCTCCTCAAGTGTGAAGCACTCCACCAGTATCCACCAAGAGAAAACAATGTAATGGAGGAGGAAGAGGTTGAGAGAATTAGTTGCCTCACTCTTGTTCTACTTTAGAATTAGGGTTAATTATTTGGGTTGAGGCAAATAGGGTTTATAATAATATATTTATAGGCAAAATTTTCAGCTGAAATTTTTTCATAAAATATTATTGTTATTAACCCTTTAATTGATTATTCTTATTAACCAATTAACTAATAATTAAAACACCTTTTAATCATTAATCCCTTTTCTAAACACTTTAGAAAAATAATTCTCTCACTTGATTTAATTTCCAAAATTAAATTCTTAATTAATAATATTAAGAATTAATTAAATCTCACTTAATCAATTATTAAATCTGCTAATTATTTATTTATTTCATAAATAAATAATTACCAGCCATTATTAAATAATTCCTCCACCATTAAATCATTCTCTTTTATGGCGTGACCCTGTAGGTTCAATATTAAGCCGGTAGTAGAAATAAATAATAATAAAACTATTTTATCATTATTTATATAAATTCTCTAATTCATTAAATATGATTAATTAATTAATCATATTTATTCTACATCGTGAGGGATACTTCTCAGCATATCGCGACTATCCGGATAATATGAATTCACTGCTTAGAATACCAAGAACCTATTCAGTGAGTAGTTACCGTACAATCAATTTCTTCTACCCTGCAATGTCACGATTAAATACAAGGCATGGAACTTGTGTCAAGCCTATCTTATTTAATCATTTGTTTTCCCATTCACTATGCTTAGTTCTATTTAATGTAAATTAGAAACTCCTTTCTAATTTCATTCACTCTGGCTAGAGATTCCTGAACTAGCATAAGTGGATCAGCATTGAACATTATCTTCCTTCACTGGAAGGGGTAGATCCTTTATTGATCATGCACTATCTTCGTGTACAAATTCCTATACCCAGTAGAGCCCTTATAATTGTCCCAGGAGACTAAGAACTAAACCAAAGCATAGTTCAGTGTACACAAGATGACTATGATGACCTCAAGTCTAAGGATACTTGTACAACTATCACTATGTGAATAACTGCTGACACGTGAGTGAACTCCATCAGTTGTTCAACTGAGTGAGTCATGTTCAGTGAACTTATTCTATAATAAGCACCTACATACTAGCTATAGTGTCACCACACAAATATCTATGAGAACAGACATCCTTCATAATGAAGCAAGCATAGTATGTACCGATCTTTGCGGATTACTAATTACCAGTTAGTAATCCTATGACCAGGAAATATTTAAGTTTAGAGTTATCATCTTTTAGGTCTCATTATTATGATCTCGTCATAATCCATAAAAAGCTTTACTCTAAACTATGGTATATCTTATTTAAACACTTAAATAGATAAAGTCCGTAATAAAACCAAAACAAGTCTTTTATTAATATCAATGAAATCAAAACAGATTACATAAAAGTTATTCCTAAATCATCATACATGATTGGACTTAGGACACATCTCTTTCAGTCTCCATCAACATTTTCTAATGCTCCCCCTGAAATTATGCTCTCTGAGTTGGATCCTTCATTATTTGAGTTTCCAGAAATATTAGAACATGAGTTTCCAGAATTAACAGAACTTGGCCCATCAGAACTTGAAGAACCTGTTATAGGTTCTGATGCTTCTTGAGATGTGGTTGGTTCTTCAGTATGCTCCCCCTGCACAGGTGCATTTTCCTTAGGCATAGTCACCACAGTTTCAATAACATCAGAGTTTGCAGTATCAGGATTTACATAATCAGAATTTAAAACTTCATTTTCGAATATCAGCTGATCATGATCATTGAAATCTTCAAGTCCAGTAATCTTCTTATCATCAAAAGAGACATTGATAGATTCCATGACAACCCTTGTTCTTAAATTATAGACTCTGAAGGCTTTTGTAGAAAGTGGATATCCAACAAAAATTCCTTCATCGGCTTTTAGATCAAATTTGGATAGCTGTTCGGGATGAGTCTTAAGAACAAAACACTTGCATCCAAATACATGAAAATACTTCAGATTTGGCTTCTTTTTCTTCACCATCTCATATGGTATTTTTCCATGCTTGTTAATGAGTGTTGCATTCTGAGTAAAACAAGCAGTCTGCACAGCTTCAACCCAAAAGTAGGTTGGAAACTTTGCTTCAGCAAGCATAGTTGGTGCAGCTTCAATAAGAGTTCTATTTTTTCTTTCAACAACTCCATTTTGTTGTGGAGTTCCAGGAGCAGAAAATTCCTGCTTTATTTCATTATCTTTGCAGAATTTTTCCATAATCAAATTTTTGAACTCAGTGCCATTATCACTCCTTATGATCTTCACAGAATCTTTGACCAATTTATCTAGTTGCTTGACATGATCAATCAAGATAGATGCAGTTTCACTTTTTGTGTGCAAGAAATACACCCATGTGTATCTGGTGAACTCATCCACTATGACCATAGCATATTTTTTCTTTGCAATAGACATGACATTCACTGGACCAAATAGATCAACATGTAGTAGGTGATAAGGCTCAAGAATTGATGATTCAGTCTTGCTCTTGAATGAAGATTTTCTTTGTTTTGCCTTCTAACATGAATCACAAAGGCCATCAGGAGCAAATACTGATTTTGGCAGTCCTCTCACTAGATCTTTCTTGACTAGTTCATTTATATTGTTAAAATTTAAATGAGAGAGTTTCTTGTGCAAATCCCAGCTTTCTTCAATTGATGCTCTACTCAACAGACAGATTGCAAAACCATCAGTACTTGTTGAAAGTTTGGCTTCATAAATGTTACCATGCCTCTATCCTTTCAGAACAACTTTGCCTGTAGATTTGCTTACAACTTCACAGTGTTCTTCAAAGAAATCCACATGATAACCTCTGTCATAGATTTGACTCACACTCAGCAGATTGTGTTTAAGTCCTGAGACCAGAGCTACTTTTTCAATGATGACATTCCCAAGATTGATATTGCCATATCCCAGAGTTTTTCCAATGTTTCCATCTCCATAAGAAACACCTGGGCCAGCTTTTTCCACAAAGTCTGATAGCAGGGCTTTATTTCCAGTCATATGTCCTGAACATCCACTGTCCAGAACTAGGATGCTCTTCATGTTGCCCTGCAATCACAAAGACCACTAATGATTAGTTTTAAGGACCCAGACTTGCTTGGATCCTTTGGCCTTTTTAAGTTTGTTAATATTTGCAGCGAATTTAGCATCAGAGTATATGTTAACAGTTTTATTATCAGATTTTGCAATATCAGACTTTGCATCAGAACTTACACTATAAGGAATAATGCTAACTTTCTTTACAGAAGGTTTTATTTGATAATAATCATAGTACAAACTATGATATTCCTTATAATTATAAATAGAATGCCATAAACTACCACAATTAAAACAAGGATTTTGTGGCTTATATCTAACAGACTGGCTCTTAACTCCTGATTTTGAAGGTAAGGAGTTTATATTCTTATTCTTCCTGCAGAAAGAAGCCAGATGGTTAGAATTTCCACAGTTATGACATGTTTTTCTAGGAGCATTAGGAACTGGCTTATAATTGTTACTTTTTTTCACACCTTCCTTTCCATTCCTATTTTTCCTTGGTGGCTTAACTTGTTTACATTCTTAACATCTTTCAGCTTATGCTTAAGCTGCTTCTTAGTCATTAAGCCTATGTTAACTTCAGTTGGCTTATCCTGTTTGGGTTTGTCAGAAGTTATTTTCTCCTTAACTTCTAATTTAACAATATCAGACTTTACAGTTACAAACTTAACAGGATTTACCTTTGGTTTTTGTTTAACAATTTTAGGCTCAGTTTCTACAGTTCCCTTACTGTTCTTGTCATCTCCATAACCTAAGCCCTCTTTCCAGTTTCCACTACTAAGAATATCCTGAGTTGCTTTACCAGAGTTATTCCAAGTCCTGATAATCTCTCTTTTATTTTCTAACTCAGTTTTTAGAGATTCATTCTTTTTTAACACTTCATCCCTAACATAAAAGGCATCATCTCTATCTTTCTGAGTTTGATGGAACATGATTAACTCCTTTTCTAAATAATCATTCCTCTTTTTATAAGCAAGATTTTCAAAAGTTAATCTTTCACATGTTAAAGTTTGATCTTTATAACTACTGAACATGATCTTAAGATATCTTTTTAACTCAGTAATATCATCAATATGAAAGGCATAAGTAGTTTGAGGTACCTTTAAGTCAGCAGTATCAGAACTGTTATCAGCATTTGCCATCAAGGCATAGTTTTCCTCATCCTCAAAATCTGAAGCATCTGACAAGCTTTTCTTCTTTGTGACAAGAGCCTTGCATTTTTCACTCTTCCCTTTTCTACAATCTGGAGATATGTGGCTTTTCTCACCACAGTTGTAGCATTTAACATTTGAGTAATCTCCTATGTCATACTTTCCTCCTTTGCCTTCAGATTTTATGAAACCTTACTTTTCAGAACTTGCACCTTTCCTGGAAAACTTCTTTCCTCTCCTGAATTTTCTGTACGCAATCTTTGTGACCCCTTTCACCATAAGAGCACACAGCTTCATCATCTCCTCATCAGGGTCCATCTCAGGTATACTTTCAGTTTATGAGTCATCATCACTATCAGAACTTGATGACTCAGTATCAGACATTGTGATGAGAGCCTTTCCCTTGCCTTTCCTTGAGGCAGCTTCTTCGGGACTTTCATCCTCAACCACAAAGGCAACTGTTCTTGACTTTCTTCAATTCCTCTTGCTTCTTTGTTCCATCTCAAGTTCATGACTCTTGAGCATCCCATAAATTTCATCAAGGGTTGTTTCATCAAGATTATGGTTGTCTCTTATTATTGTGGCCTTCAAATCCCATCTTTCAGGAAGAGCTAACATGAATTTAAGATTTGAATCTTCAATATCATACTCTTTGTCAACTAGTGACAAATCATTCAAGAGTTTGACAAATTTGTCAGATAAATCAGTTAATGACTCATCAGGCTTTGAGTCAAAGTGCTCATACTCTTGAGTGAGTATCGTCTTCATGTTCTTCTTGATTGAATCAGTTCCCTGACACCTTGTTTCCAAAGCATCCCATATCTCTTTTGCAGTCTTGCAGTTAATTACCCTGTTTGACATGACATTATCTATGGCACTATGCAGCAAGTGTCTTACCTTTGCATCCTTTGCAATTGATGAGATATCTTCAGCAGTGTAATCACTTTTCTCCTTTGGTACAGACTTTGTTGGCTGACCTGCAACTTCCACGGAGAGTTTGGTTGGCATATGTGGTCCTTCATAAATCCTGTCGAGATATTCTGGATCTGTAGCTTCCAGAAACATAGCCATCTTTACTTTCCATATGGAATACTCAGAAGGTTTCAACATGGGAACTCTTATAGTCTCATATCGACTATGAGTTATGGTTTTTGGAGGTTCTTCAGTTTTAGTGGGCTTGGTTGGAGTTTCTTCTTTAGACATGATTGATTTTGGATCTTAAATTGTTTGTGTGTTAACAGAAGGCTCTGATACCACTTGTTTGGTCACACACACTATAAAGGGGGTTGAATACAGTGTTTAGCACAATCAAATCGAATATAAGAACTCAAGTAACAGAAAACAGATTTTATTCAACACAATAAACTCTGTTACAATATGGAATTGTCCTCTCTCAGTGATGAACAAATTATCACGAGAGCTGCTAGAGTTACAAAGAATAATAACTTCGATAATCGTAACGCTTATAGTGTAAACTCTATGCATGTGTTTATATACTACACAGTTACAAGATAATCTTCTAATTGATATGGAATATAATTCTGCTTCCTAAAATATATCAACCAGTTATCTTTTCTTCCAAGTATTCTATTCTTCATAGAATTCCTTCTTCATACATAATTCTTTCTGTCTTAGTCTCAATCTTCTTTCCTTTCAATCAGCCGCCTGCCTTATCTGAAAGTCATCTTAAGTCCTGATAAATATCTTCTGAACCTTAAGTTCTGATAACTTAAGTTCTGATATCTTAAGTTCTGTCTTCAGTATAAGTGTTGATTTCTAGTTAAGTATTGATTTGTCCTGTAAGGTAAGATCTGAAAACTAAACACAAATCATATTACACATGACATTATCAAATATATCTAACAGGAATACAAGCCATACTCACGTAGTTCATGAGAAGAGCAACACGTGAACGTCACGCAAATTCGAGCTGATTGGAGGAAAGATCCTAATTTTCCTCCCACATTTGAGAGCTATGGCTTTAACGTGACCCCTGCCGTATTAGTAAAAGAATTTGGGAAATTGGGTAACGAAGTCAAGTGGCCTCCTAAGACTAATAAACTCAAATCAAACCCAGACTCAAAACTATGGTGCGAGTTCCATGGGGACTACGGTCACAAGGTCAATGACTGTGTAGCATTAAGGAAAGAAATATAAGCTCTGGTCAAGAAGGGATACCTAACAGAATATATATCGACGCATAGGAGCAACCATGTTCAAAGAGAAAACACACCTACAAGACTTCCACCCCCACCACCTCACCACAAAGTGATCAATTTTATTGCCGGAGGGTCTGACGTTTGTGGAGCTACGTATTCTCAAGCCAAGAGGTTAGCCAGAGGAAAAGATTTACAGGTTTCAAGAGCTGACATCATGGAGAATGGTTCAGATATCTTACAATTTGGGGGGCAGATATGGAACACGTCGTGGCACCGCAACATGACGGTTTGGTGATCTCCCTGTCCGTTGGAAACTGTCTCATAAAAAGAATACTGGTAGATAATGAAAGTGTTGCTAATATAATAATGTTCGCCACATTACAACAGATGGGCTTAAGTGAAGCAAACATGGAAAAAAGATTTACCACACTTGTTGGTTTTAGTGGCGAAACAAAGAAAACCATTGGAGAAATTCATTTGCCTACGTATGCTGGAGGAATCAATCTACTTCAAAGATTTTTAGTCATTGATAGGGGATCTACTTATAACATAATCCTAGGACGAGCATGGATTCATGACATGAAAGTAGTCCCATCCATACTACATCAAGTAGTAAAATTTCTTACGCCTTGGGGGTACAGCAAATACGCGGTGATCAATCTATGGCACGAGAATGCTACAAATCTTGCCTGAAACCTACGATACAACATGTCCAGAAGGAGCAACCTGGCACAGAATTACAGAGGCCGGAAAAATTGACAGAAGTGAAGTTGACAGATGAAGACAGGAGGGTGTTAATTGGCGAAGACGTGTCGCCTCAGATAGAAGCCAACCTAGTCGAATTCTTAACAAGGCTGGATGTATTTGCATGGGACCATGATGACATCACTGGAATCAGTCCCGACGTCATTACACATAAATTGAATGTCAATCCCAACTATGTTCCTATTCAACAGAAAAGATGCAAATTTGGACTAGAAAGAAACAAGATAATCAATGAAGAAATCAACAAGTTATTGAAAAATGGAATGATTCATGAGGTTGATTACCCGGAATGGTTGGCCAATGTAGTGATAGTACAAAAGAAAAATGGCAAGTGGAGGGTATGTGTTGACTATACAGACTTGAACAAATCCTGTCCTAAAGACCCATATCCATTACCACATATTGACACGATGGTCGACTCTACAGCAGGCCACGAGTTGCTTACTTTTCTCGACGCGTCGAGTGGCTTTAACCAAATACGTATGGAACCGTCAGATGCAGAAAAAATAGCTTTCGTGACAGACATGGGCATATTTTGCTATTTAGCAATGCTTTTCGGGTTAAGAAATACAGGGGCAACTTTTCAGCGTTTAGTGAACAAAATGTTCAAAGAACAATTAGGCAACACAATGGAGGTGTACATCAATGATATGGTGGTAAAATCAAAAAATGCTAATGATCACGTCCAGGATTTGAAGCAAGTATTTGAAGTCTTAAGAACATACAACATGAAACTCAATCCATCCGAGTACAACTTTGCAGTATCATCTGGAAAGTTTTTAGGGCACATGGTGATTAGGAGAGGAATAGAAGCAAGCCCGGAATAAATTAAAGCCATTGAAATCACGAGTCCAAGATCTGTTAAAGAAGTTCAAAAGCTAACAAGACGAATTGCAGTACTCAACAGATTTATATCACGATCATCAGACAGATGTAAACCATTCTATGACGTACTCAGAAAAAATAAAGGGTTTGAATGGGAATCACGACATGAGATGGCTCTAGAAGCATTAAAGAATTACTTGTCTACAGCAATGTTATTGTCTAAACCAATCTCAGGGGAAATATTGTATGTGTACCTGTCAGTAACAGATCATGCTGTTAGTGGTGTCCTCGTACGAGAAGAGAACGGGTCACAGCTTCCTGTCTATTACATAAGCCGAAGTCTACTGGATGCGGAAACTAGATACACGTCTTTGGAAAAACTGGTGCTAGCTCTCTCCACAACCTCTACAAAGTTGAGACACTATTTTGAAACATAAAAAAAATGTGTGAAGACGAATTATCCGCTGAAAAACGTATTAAGCAAGCCTGAATTAACGGGTCAAATGGCTAAATGGTCAATACGTTTAAGCACATACGACATTTCCTATGACTCACGAACAACTATCAAGTCCCAAGCATTAGCTGATTTTGTGGCTGACTTCAGTCCTAACCTATTATGTCAAGCAGATCAGGAAGTACAACACTTAATTTCCACGATAAAAGTGGAACCCTGGTCACTATACATGGATGGTGCCTCCAACATCAATGGTACAGGTCTAGGGTTAGTACTAAAATCTCCACACGGGGACACCTTCGGAATACGAGGCATTGATAATTGGGATGACAACAGCTCTGGACTTGAATATAGTACACTTGAAGGCCAATTGCGGCTCTTTACTCATTATGAATCATGTAAAGGGAACTTATGAAGCTAAAGATAGCAAGATGTTGGCATATATAGGAATCGTCAAGAGCTTACAAAATAAATTCGATTCTTTCACAATACGACAAGTCCCAAGGGAACAAAATATTCAAGCGGACGCCTTGGAAGGCATTGGAGCAGTATCACGATAAATGAACATCTCGAACATCCCCATTATCCATGTTCTAAAACCAGCTATGGAAAGAAACGAGGAAAAATATGTTGTCATGAATATAGAAGAAGGTGAACGTCCCGGTTGGACGACAAAGTACAAGGAATATCTCTCAAAAGGCATCTCCTTCAACAGCAAGAGTGAAGCTACGACATTCAAGATGAAGGTATCCAAGTTCTGTTTAGTTGATGGAGTGCTATTCAAAAAGTCTGTTAGTGGCTTATGACAAAGATGTCTGGAGAAAGAAGAATATGAATAGGTCTTGCAAGACATACACGAAGGACAGTGTGGTAATCATACATGAGGGAGGAATTTGTCATGTAAGATTCTTAGGATGGGGTACTACTGGCCTACAGTAAAATAAGACGCTATCGACTACGTCAAAAAATGTGATGCCTGCCAAAGACATGCACCAATTATACATCAACCTTCAGAGTTGTTGCATCCTACTGTTCCTTCATGGCCCTTTATGAAATGGGGTATGGACATAGTAGGGAAGATGCCCCCAGCTCCAGGACAGATAGTGTTCATGTTGGCCATGACCGATTACTTCTCAAAGGGGATCATAGCTGGAGCCTTCAGATAGGTTAAATCCAGAGAGGTAATCTCGTTCATCGAAAAGAATATATTATGTAGATTTGGTATCCCTTCTGAAATAATTTGTGATAACGGCTCGCAATTCATTTGCAACAAGACCGAAGATTTTTGTAGAAAGTGGAACATCAATTTAATAAAGTCCACGCCAAGGTACCCACAAGCTAACGGTCAAGCAGAGTCCGGCAACAAGATCATTATCAACAATCTGAAGAAGAGACTGACGTCGCATAAAGGGAAATGGGCTGAACAACTTCATTTGGTGTTATGGTTAGATAGGACGACACCTAAGACATCTACAGGACAGACTCCCTTTAGTCTAGTCTATGGAACAGAAGTTGTCATGCCAACTGAAGTTATTTGTCCAACAGCCGGATATGGTTTGTCAACCGTTGAGACGAACCACGATGAACGAGTACACGATCTAGATGTGATTGACGAGCTATGTGACATGGCTAAAATTAGAATGGCATCTTATCAACAAGCAGTGGCTAGAAGTTACAACAAGAATGTGCGCCTTAGGACGTTTGCAGTAGGCGACCTAGTACTGAGAAAGGTGTTCCAGAATACTATGGATATGACAGCTGGGAAATTTGCTGACACCT
The DNA here is from genome assembly GCF_009905375.1 of Apium graveolens. Taxonomy (NCBI): domain Eukaryota; kingdom Viridiplantae; phylum Streptophyta; class Magnoliopsida; order Apiales; family Apiaceae; genus Apium; species Apium graveolens. The sequence goes on from NC_133650.1 coordinate 108,747,541, forward strand.
GGGAAGGGCCGTATTTGATCGATGAAATTGTTGGTCGTGGAGCATACAAACTTTCGACTCTTGAGGGCGTCCAAGTTCCAAGAAGTTGGAACGTACTACACCTCAAAAAATACCACATGTAATCCTTTTGCTACTTATTTTCCTACTTGGCACTAAATAAGTCGATAGGACAAGTATTTAGTTCTCTAGCTAATTTGATTCCTTAGGGGTAGCTTTTCAGTACGTTTGATGTTTGCTTTTCTTCCTTATGAATGAATACATGTGGTTCTTGTTTAGATTTTCATTTACTTATTTACTTATAATTAGGACATGTTACCTTCTACTTGCTTTACGGGTTTGCTACAACATACTTAACGAAGTTTACAATAGAAAAGAGGCTTAGATTCTCAACTCTATTACTATAAAAGGGCTGATCACCCCACGACATGTCAAGGTCCACTCTTGATATTACAAGAACATATATAAACAAGGTGAATAAGAGGCTTAGTCTCTCGAAATTTGCCAACAAAGTTTAACTTACAATTTGCCTTATTTCAAGAGTACTATTTTTTAAAAATATAAATATTCTTAATAAGACATGACGATGCATGCATTAACGAAAACACGAACAATAAAATAATTTCAACAAAGCAATAATACCCAAACAATAACGACGATAAAATACAATACGACAAATCAAATGGAATCGAAACAACGATACTTGTAGACAATAAATATTCCGACTCCCCGCCTTAATAGGTGAAATAGGAGTCGACAAGCACAATCAAGTCTTCAAAGGAATAAGTCGCAATAAAGTTCATGGCAATATAAAAATTACATAACTACTTTTCCTCAATCAAGGTCCTTAGCAAACTTATCTCCACCTTCCACATCATCTACACCGTCTGGAGACATACTGGGAAAGGCGTCTTCAGGGTAAGTGTCGTTATAAATCTTCATGGTTTCGTCAACATCCCAATTCTGCCATTCACCTTTGTTGTACTCAAGCATCATCTCCATTCTAGTACGCATGACATGTTGTGTCACCACTTTGGCAGCCTCATCTTTCATCTCATTCTCCAAAGACTGGACTTTAGCAGCAAAGTCGTCGAACTCCTGTTAAATCTCACTGACTTTCTTCATATTGTCTGACGCACGGTCAAGAGCAGTCTGTAATTTTTTAGGGCAATCTTTGTGCTCGTCTTCGAAAGCTTTGAACTTCTTCACTTCATTCGCATAAACTTCGTAAGCAACCATGGCATTTTGAAAAGCCTGCACATAAAAGAAAGAGATAAACACGTCACAAGCACATGACAAATTTGTCTACGAAGCTTTAAGAAATTAAATTCTGCTTATATGAAAAATATGGCCTTTTGCATCATCCAGTATGCTTTCAACAGTCTTAGCACTCTGACTCTCCAAAGACTGGGGCAGTAATATATCCCCCAACAGATGTGCAAAGGACGAGGGTTTGGCTCCCGTGCTATAGTGGTGTGCTACGAGGGGCATGAAGTAATTCATATCACCACATGTGGACATGCTAGAGTGTTCAGTTCTGACCTTCTTAACTGGAGGACTAACAACAGGGCTAAGTATCACTGGGGCTTTCGAATTCTCGGTCTTAACAGACTTGTCCTCACAAGCTCTCTTAAAAAGGTCTTTACTAGAAACAATTAATGGCTTGATCACTGGAGGTTTAAATTTTACAATAATGAAGAATGGGTCAATAGTTGACAAAAAAACTACGAGAAAACTGAGGAGAGCAAAAAGGCATAGCAGACGGGAGAAAGCACGACAAATACCTCTTGCGTACTTGCGTCTGGAGCTCATCTCAATATCATTCAAAGGTTTGGGACTCTCTCTAGAATCGGACGAAATACTTTGTATGGACAAAGAGGGCTTAGGAGCAAGAGATATAAACTTACTTCTAGTTCGTGAAGAAGCACCTTTAGCAACTGTAATTCCGGAAGGAAGACTGGCATCCCCTTTTACTGCAACCTTCTTCATAGAAGCAACAAATTCGTCTACATCAATCGCCGAAGCATTCCTGATCGGCCTGTTGAGGCAATTCTGCCAAATTCTTTCTGCAACCGGTAGACCCATGATTTTCTCCGTGATTTCCTTAGCAATGACGTCATCATCTTTTGTTTCAAACTCGACGCCTTTTAAATATATATATATATATATATATATATATATACCAATCAACAATAAACACAAACAAGTTAATGACGAGAAAGGAAAGACAAAGACATCAAGACTAAGTGTTATAAATTAAGCAAGGTGAAAACGCGGACGATGAGATATAATTGTACAAATATCGAGCATGCAAGGACAATTGGGTTACAACACCTAAATTTGAACAGTTACTAAAGGAGAAATAACATGAGACAAGAATTAAAAGTATGAAAAATACCATCTACGTTCCATTCTTCCAGCAAATAATCAACATCTTCGCCAAGGGTCGATTTTTCAGCATAAAAATATTCTCCTTTCCACCCACGATCATTCACCGTATCGTTATTCAAGATCAAAGGGTTATGTTTATCTTTATTCACGAAACTAAACCGACAATTGCTAAATTTCTTGATGGAATAAGAAAACTTAACTACATCTGCATTAATCTTCAGGTTATGCTTCTCTTCAATCGCGTCTAAACAGGCTAAAGTCCTCCAAGCGAAGGGCATCAATTGAGCAGGCGACACATGCAAAGCGATTAAAACACTCTTGACAAGATTAGAGTAAGTAAGGACAAACCAATACTAAAAGGGTAGAAGTAGAAGCAAATCCAGCCATCTCGATGCCAATCGGCTAATTCTTCAGCGGAGGGGAGCATCATGTTAAACTTGTCTCTGAATAAAATCATAGCTTCGGCAATCCTATCATCTTTCCAATTCGGTTTGCAGTTGTCTCTAGGATCGAGGATGTTGGTAGGAACCCATTCGCTCTTTTCGATTGTTTCGACCATGGAAGTGGAGTTTTTTGAAGGTATTTGTTTAAGGGGTTTCTTAGGCATAAGTGTATTGTGGGAGAATACAAAAGAGATGTATATGTAAATGGTGAAGATAAATTAGCTCTCCTGATTAACGAAGAACGTGAATCTAGAGGATAAGAATGAGAAGGGACTGTGACTTATCAACTCAAAGATGCTTTATATTCTTACACGTCACTGGAAGATTAAATTGATAAAATAGATTTTATTAATTTAATGGGGCAATTGTTGTGACCAAAAATTATCTTTTTAAATTCGACATGACACAGAAGTGACGGACATGATTGAAGGGCAAGACATGACGAGGAGCAACGAACATGACGGCAGAAAAAGACGACTTGACGACATAAAGAATAACAAAGAAGATTATAGATAAGATCAGACTCAGTCAAAGTGATAAACATGGAGGTAGTTCCTATTCTTGTGGCTAGTGCATTTGAAAATTTTATCAGCACGTTGGGGATTAGTAGGAGATTTTGTAGGATATTAGTTGAATAAAACGTGCATAAATAGAAGAGTGATGTGCAAGGGAGAAAAATATACAATCTATTAGCATAACTACTCTACTTTGTAACCTCAAGAAATATAGTGAAAATATATTTGGCTGGAACATACCCGCCCGCTATTTTTTCTTCCCTTTGGAAGTTTTCCGTGTCACCAATTCTTTTTGCACACGTACTTACTTTACATTATATGTTTATCGATCAATAATTTTATTTTTAGAATTTAATCCAACAAAAACACCCAAAACACAACTTATGCGCTCGTGTCTCTGAGAAAACTCTTTCAATCAATGATAAAATATTCTACCTCTTTTATTTTTTAAAATATTAAATGTTAACCTAAGGTAGAACCGTAGAAATGTACGAGTTAAACATACAATATGAGATTTTTTTAGCAAAAAGAACACATGCAAAATGTAGATTGAAACATCAAAACTCAGGCAAAGTAATCTTAACTCATTTTTTATAATTATTATAAAATATTAGCTCTTAGTGATTTAAGATATAAATAAGGAATTTTATCTCCAACAATCCTCATTATATTCATTTCTTATCTAATAATCTAATAGTAACAATTCATTATTTTCACTCATTTCTTATTTAATAATTTAATAGTAACAATTCATTATTTCATCATAATAAGATGGAGAAAGATGAAATTATTAGTGATACAAGAATACCAGTAACAATTTTATTATAAAATATTGTTTAATGGATTCTTAAAAAGAGAAAGATACATGTTAAAAATAACTAGTAGAATGAAGTTATTAGTGATATATGGAGTAATTAGGAGATGGAGTAACTGGGAGATTGTTGTAGTAAGAATTTTGATCTCATTCCTTAAAAGCCATTTTAAGAATTTGAATAGTTAACTTGTTGGAGTTGATATTTGGAATCAAGGAATCTTGTATAATATAGAGGAATTGTTAGTTATTTGGAATTAAAGAATCTTGTATAATATAGAGTTACTCTGAGTGATTTCTTAAAAAAATAGTATCCTTTACTCCTGATTTATTTATAAATAATCATTAGTGATTCCTTATCTTACTTTTTTTTTGTCAAATTTATAGCAGATTTTATTAATAACATGAAAAAAATTCAATAGGGACAAACCCCCAATTGATCATGCAAACAGGTTAAAAAACAAATAGAAGAACTAAATAATTAGCCTCTTTGTTTCCGGATTGCTTAACTGACTGAATAAAAATATTCTGAAAATTAAAAATGAAGATAATGATTTCTCGAGCGATCCAATCTGCATCTCCACCGAACACAGTAGTTTCACAATTGACCCTCACATTAATTCCATGGATAGTACAATGTTCAGAGGACTCAGTTGCAAAATCTGAGAGGGCCTTCGTGTTATGAACAAAAATATTTTGTGAGAGGTGAGCACATGCGATTTTCACTACAGTTCCAAAAGCACCCCAGCTATCTAACTGCCCGACACCAGCTATAAATCTGCCGAAAGTGTTGTTGATGCGAGATATCCAGATCTCCCAATATACCGTAAAATCCATTTTCAACACATCGCACAAAGTGAGACACATCGCACAAAGCGAGACACATCGCACAAAGCGAGACAATCAAACACATAAATAACAATTCAATTAAACGAAACGAAAAAGAACCGAATTTTTGAACAAAATCCGATATTTATTGAAAGAAAGTTAAAAACAAATGATAAAAATATTGTATGAATGAAGAGAGAGGATGGAGATAGAGATGAAGATGGGTAGAAAGGGTGAAGAAGGAGGTGTGATAATTAGGGTCAAAGGAAGATGGGGCGGCCGACTCTCATCGAGAGAGAGAATTAGGGTTTTGGAGAATTCATTTTTCTCTTATTCTCCATTTCAAATGCGTAACTAGATTTTAAATATAATAATAAAATATTATTATTATATACTTATAATGAATGGGTTGAGTTACAGTAAAATATCCTAAAATACTATAATCTGTTTTTATAATAATATTTTTAAAATATATTATAGGACTCTACTAAGATTGCTCTAATGGTGCAACAGTAGATTTAACGAAATATATATATTGCTTTATTTATATTTTCGTCCAAAGAATACATATTTAAAAACATTCGAAAAATATTTATTTATAATGATCATAAATTCATCTTAAATGACAAAATGAGTAAAGTTAACCATATGGCACTTTCTAGATAGCGTTCCAACTTATTTCTTTGTTTTAGTTATAGCTCGGGTATTTTACATGTGATTAGATTTATATCACCCGTTTATAATCTATGATGCATGTTTTTTTAAAAATAATAATTATTTTATTAATTTAATATATTTTAAAAAAATAATATTTTTTTTAAATGATGGTTAGTTATCTTTTGATTTTATAATATTTAACTTCTTTTACTCGTATAATTTTGTTTTCACATGTTATACCGACCAAACTAAATAAATCTAATTATATTTGGTTTTGTTATTGTTAGCGCGGATCCATAGCATAATTTAATTTTCGTCGAGAGAAATTGTGTATATTATATAGTTTTATCATGTGGTAATTATCTTTATTTTTAAAATTAATCCTTTTTTATTTCATATATTAAAATTATTCATTCATGCAATACCTAATTTACATTTTAATTTATGTTTCGATTTTTTTAGCTTATAAGTCATAATATACTAAACTCATTATCAATTATCAACTTACAAGTAATTTATACGTAAAATTCTCCAAACACTGAATAATTAAATCATAAGTTATATTTTTTTTAAAAACCCAAAAAGGCTCGTAGTGTGCCACTAAATCATATTTGGACTTAAGTACTTAGTTTTATAAAATTAATAAAATCAAAAGGTAGAAGGGAGTAAGAAGTAAGGAGTTTTTTAATTTTATTTTTTTATCATTAAACACAAGTACAAATTAGTAGGAGTTTTTAATTTTATTTTGGATTTTTTTGAAAAATACCCAAGGTTAAAAGCATTTTTGCAAAAATATTGTCACTTTTTTAAAAAATTTGTAAAATTACTTTTTAAGGTTGCTTTTAAGGTTGATTTTGGTTGCTGCTGCCCTGCCCCACCGGCACATCAGCACTCTGCCCAGTCAGCTACCACGCCTTGGGTGGAACCCAGCTGCCACGTCAGCATTGGATGAGACCCAAGTGTCACGTCAGCTGCCACGTCAGCTGTCATGTCAGCATTAGTACAGTTAGCGCACAATCAGCATAGCTCCAGTCAGCGCACAGTCAGTATAGTATAATTATTAAATAATTAAAATAGTATATTTGCAATTAAGATAATATATTTGCAATGAATTTGAAAAGATAATATTTTTATAAAAAAAATTGGAAAAATTAGTATTTTTGATAAATTTTCTTTTATCTTTTATGATCAAATACACATACAGGCCGATAGTAGTCGAACCCTTAACCTTGCTCAGGAAGCCAAGACCTCAAGCTGATGCCTTGGTGGTGGGAGGTGCATATATGGGGCGGCAGAAAGGGAGGTGGCAACTGGCAACCATCGGAGGGAAATTGACAACGACTCTACCACGCAAATTCTATCACACTATTCTCCAACTTCAGATATATAATACAAGTACTGCCTTAGATATGTCCACTGATCTGTAAAACATGTGTAAAATGTGTTTGATACTTTTATGCAGTCTTGATCGTTCAAGTTTGATTGGGATTAAATGTCAAATCAAAATTACAAAGATTAAATCGAACAATTTGGTTAGTCGCTTTGAATAAATAACTTCTCAGTTTAAAACCAATATTTAAAGAGTAAATGATACTTTGCAACCCTTATGAATATTCATTTTTTCGGTTTGATCTTAAACTTTTAATTTTGGATGCATTCCTTAATTTATAATTTCATTTTATATTGTGCCCTTTTAATAATTTTTGTCCAAAATACCGCTATTGTCAGGGGTAAAGTCGGATTTTTTTTCAAAATTTTATATAATGACGATATACATCCCATGGTTTTAATATTTTGACGATATGTACCCTATATAGTCTTATAGTTTATACTTTATTTTAAATTTTCATAACTTTTGAAATCCATAAAATATATATTATAAAATTAAATTAAAAAATAAAACATATAACAGACAAACTGACTAGGGTCGAGTGTGATTTTTTTTTAAAATAAACAGAAACCCAAAATTAATGTTATAAAAACGATCCAAATCAAAATCAAATGCTATAAAATTAACGAAATCTTGAGCTCAGACATAAATATAAAATTCGATGGTTTTTAGTAGATTATTATATTATGAAATCCAAACCAAACAAAATAAAATAGAAAATTTTGGTTTGTGTAGTATAGTTCAATGTATTCCGAGAAAAAGAATGTCTAGTAACATTGCATGCATTATACGAATTTATATATTTTTTGAAACGAGTTGAAATTAAAATCGGGGTGTAATCTGTTACAATATTAAAAATACGGGGTGCACATTGTAATAATATAAATATAAAAAAATTATTCTGATTTTACCTTTGAAAATTATTAAAAGAGGTGCGATATGAAATGAAATTAAAAGTTGAAGGATGCATTCTGCCAAAATTAAAAGTTTAAAATTAAACCAAAAAAGTGAATATCAGAGGGCAATTTACTCATATTTAAATTATGTATTATGTATTTTAAATACGTGAAACAATTTTTTTTTTTTAACATTTTGCACAATACTTGTAATTGTAGATAATGACATGTCTGTCCAAATAAAACCTTATTTTAACAAACGATGTTCGAGTTCAATTAGACGTGATATTTGCAGTCATCTGTATAAATTCATGGTATGTGTGCTCTTTTCATCTCTATACGTATTTTTGTCAGGTTGTTAAATTGGAAGCAACTAGCCGGTAATGCATGTGCAGTACAAGGTCCGGCAAAGAAAATGAACAACGTAAAACTAGAGAGCGTGCGAGAGAGGTAGGGAACACTCATATGGGGAATGGATGAACAAACTGCCTTTTTTTCTTTTACTCTTTTTCGCTCTTGCAATGAACACTTATATCATTGGCATTGACTTGTTTGTCCAAATGCCTTTTGTAAAGTGCCCTAGCTATCTCCTTTTACCGAAGTTCTGTCTTTTTCTATCTACTATCCCCAATTCATTGTTTACCTAGCTCTTTGTGTCTTTGTGTATCAACAAATAAACAATTTTAAATGCATAGACACCGAAGGGGACCTTCTTCTCTTGTAGCCTTGTTGGTATAAGGGAATGGGATCATCATATGTTGAGGTGGAGAGTGCGGTGCACATTTATTTACCGTAAACAAACTGAGCTGATTGTCACATCGGCTTGTTTAACTCGAATCAAGTTAATAAGAAATCGAATTTGAGTTCAAATTAGAAAATATGATCGACAAACTTATCGAGTCAAACCAAATGTTATTAGTTTTTTACTCGAATTTGACTCGAGATTAACATGTAATAGCCTTACTAAACTCGCCTAAAAAAGTTATACACATCAAAAAATTAGTTAATTTATATTATAAATATATTACAATCCATGCACACAATAATCTCTTGTTTTTGGGTGTGAAGCAGTCTCAAACATAGATCAACTACTAATCATCTAATTTCCTATATTAACAAAATATTGATCAACTCAAACTCGACTCACAAACAACTCAAATTTGACTCATTTATTTACGAGCTCGAGTTTAAACAGTAAAAGATGATACAATAACAGTAATCAAGTTTTGCTAGACACATTTATTTAAAAACTTGAACTCGATTAAGTAATTATGGTTTCTCAATGATCTATTAATATTAAAAAATCAACCAATGTGACAAAAACAACCCTTGTAGTTCCAACACCAATAAGGTGCACTTACTGATTTGAATCACTTTCAAACTTTTTCTTGCCATTTAAATTTTGAAATTATATTTTGTCTTTTTCTTGAAATTATTTTAGTGTTTGGTTTCTTGAAGAATGCAGTTTCAAATAGAGCATCTTTCTGCAAATTTATGCGAGAGTATAATATATTTGTGTGTATGCACTATGTATATATAATATCTATAAAAATATAAAATTTCTGGTTGATATCTTAGTTAAAACGCACGAGCATCTAACCTATAATTGTTGTGGTCAGAGACAAATGTTGTATATTTCGAAAACAAAACATAGATCTTTGTGTTTATATAAAACTGGAGGATGTTATTTTTTGTAACCCACGGTTAAAGAATATAATTAATACAACTCATTGATCAATGTAATTATACAAAGTATGTCTGTCAGATTTGTATTTAAAAATTAATTCTCACTTGCTCCAATATGATACTCTTACTAGTATTATATTTTATTTTTTTTCTGCAGGAATCTTACAATCAAGTTTGACATTGGAAACTCTCTCATCTGAACTAAACATAATATAAAATGACAATAAGATAAAACAGAAGTTTCAGATAATACAAGTTTTCCGATCAACCACCACACCAGTTTCCATCAGCTTGTGGATGAGCAGTCTAATACAGTAATAGTACTAACACATATTACTTGTGTCCAAAAAAAGTACTTGTGAAATTGTATCCTCTTCTTCTGCTGGCATGGAACCTTGCATGTAGCAGAACATAACAGAGAACAAAATTTTCTGAGTTTGGTTTTGGACGACTGGTCTGTTGTGAAATATTGATTTATGACTAAAGAACTGTAAATTATTCTCCTTATGCTCATTAGTCCATTTTATTGTCGTACAACGGGTTGGCTAAATTAGAGACGTTTTTACCCAGATCAAATTATACGTAAACACAAGTCCTGCTCATTTAACTGTTTAAGGCATTTTATGCAGAATAATGCTACATAACGTAAAACTTATACTATATAGCGTGACAAGTGTTAAAATATAATTCGTGAACGTATATTAATGTATGCGAGATCCCATATTTTTATGAAAAAAGTTATCATTTATCGAATATTTGAAAAGAAAATTATAAAAATATTTTGGGTTTTAGTAATTTTTTGGGAGCTGATATGTACACACACTCCATTCATATGTGTATACCCTTTTATTAGAATTAGGACTAAAATATTCTTACTCAACATTAAAAGAGGTTGGAGTTGTATGTGTACACGAGAGTATTATAATCTTGATATTAATAAAGGTGTGCACATATATATAAGAGTGTGCATATATCATCTCCTTGATTTACATAAAAAAAATAACCTTCTTTTTTCCTGCATGTATATTGTCTGTATGTATAAAATGAAGCAGCTTTTACCTAAGAAGCTAGGCATAGGGTAATACAAACAAATAGGAGGGGGACCTAATAAGAAACAAGGTTGCCACAAACTTCAATTATGTTGCTGTATCGATAATGAAAAGGTCAAGATTCATGAGCCATCGGTAATTTTTAATATTCTAAGATTCCATGGACAAACGTTAGTCTGTTTGCTACACTAGGACAACGCAGATATCTCGATCAAAAAACCAACCTTTAGTATGCCCTCTCCTAATCTCTTCCAAAAGCGAAGAATTAACGGCGTTAAGACAAAACGAACCATTACAAAACCTCGTTTCCTTTTAAGCATCCAATGTCTCCTTGCAGTTATTTGTTTGACACTATAAATAACAATAAATAGATGAGAACAGTTAGATATAATAATAAATTAATATTATATTAATATTTAAACTGAGCCGTATTATATTTAAATTTTTATATTCTTTATTTTTAATAATTTCTACAGGTTCAAGATTCGAGTCTCGAGAACAATATATTATATTATTTATTTTCAGTCAAGTCTCAAATTATCATAAAACATATATTATTATACTTATTATGTTCTTCAGTTTATTTTTCTAACTATTGAGAACTATATTAATATGTATTAATAATTTTAAGATAAAATATATTATTAAAAATTATTCGGGTGTTAAAAGTAATCCGTGTATCGCACGGGTATAGGTTAGTATTTAAATTATTACAAAAACCAAATATTGTTGTTATGATTTTAATTTTTTTTAAAATATGTGCAGGGAGACAGTCTATGACAATGGTTTAATTATGCAGTAAACAGATTTTTAGCTGTTGTATCAATCATTCAATAGATATGAGTAAAAAAGAGTCACATGGATCTGGATATTGTATGCGGTCTGAAAAATTACTTTTTGTCCCTGTTTACGGACCGCAAATATTGTTTGCGATTGAGAGCTGAAATCGCTAAATGTAAATGGATCAGTGCATTAACATCAATAGGTAATTTCAGGTCTCAACACATATAATGTTCACAGTTCGTGATTATGAGATAAAAAGGTAATTTTTCTAGATCGTAAAAAACTGTCCCTTAACTACTTTTTTTTTATTTATAATCATTGGATGAAATCAACTATCCAACGGCGTGTTAGAAACCGTCCTTCGTATTTGTATGTGTTAAGTTTTTCATCAGCCAGTAGTAAAAAAGAGTAGTAAATAAGAGGTATCTCACTTTTATGCGAGGGCTCGAAATAAATAGAAATATATTTAGCAGAAAAAGTAAAATAGATAATAGTAATCGATAAACTTTTGCTAAACAAATAATTAATCATTCTAGTAGCATTATTATGAATTTGATATTAAAGTTAGTTTTGCAAAACACGGAGATCATATAGTTCAGACGAATCAGAAGATCAATGGTCCCCAGCAAAAACTTGTGGCCTACCCATTGGCTAGCAGAACAAAAGTAGTGTATTTGCGTTGTATTTGTATTTCAGAATTCAGACATTTTTTTTTCTTTTATGCACATTTATTATGTAAAGAAAATAAAAAGAAACGTTTTACAGTTAAACCTCGATTAAGTAATATCTGATAAAGTAATAACCTCGCTTAAGTAATAATTTTCATCGGTCCCAACTTGGGCCAATGTTGTAAAGTAATATTCTCGCTAAAAGCATAAGATAATAAAAAATTCGAAAGTCATTAAGGGCCCAAGTAATATGTAAAGTAATAATTCCATAATTATATATATATATATATATATATATATACTGTATAATGTATATGATTACAAAATTTAATTCTTATTAAAATATGAATCTATTGTAGCTTGTTTCTTCTTTCCACCAAAGCCAAAATTAATCTCGTCCTTGACTTTATGTAAAGCAAAAATAACTCCTGGTATGTTTTGCTCGTGTTGTAACAAGTAATTGTTCAAAGTGGTGAGTGCTTGAAATGCTTCCTTTGATGACACGCTTGGGATGACATTGCTATCGTCGGGTTCAGTGTATAGTTAATCACAAAGTCTTATCATTAATATTATGGTGTCTCTTCATGTATTTTTATTTAAGAATTACAATAAATATTAGATGGTTGAGTTTCAATACAACGTACACAACACATGTTACCTTTATGTACTGATCTGGTGCAATTTTAATATGCATGCATCTAGTTTTTGGATATAAGTAATCATAATAAAAGTAATTTTAGATCAAATACATTGCATGTGATTAATTCTAGTTTTTATACGTACATTATATATTATACTGTACCACGTAAACATAAAAATTCGGTAAAGTAATAAAATATTACTCTATCGATAAAGTAATAAAATATTATTATATCGATAAAGTAATAAATTCGGTAAAGTAATATTTTTTCCCGGTCCCAAGGGTATTACTTTAAAGAGGTTTAACTGTATTATTATCACGGGATATAGATTTTGTTCAGTTTAGTACTGTACTGAGTCCTGACTCGGGAAACTAATAGACAGTTGACATAAGTTTAATATACTGCCTCCATCCTTAAAAACGTTTTCTATTTGTGTTGGACACATTTGTCAATGCACACTTTTAATTGTTAATATCTTTAAATTTGTATTAGTATTAAATATAAAAAATTCACTATATTAAAGTACTGATAAATACGAATCCAACGAGATCACTCATAACTATGTTTGATATTATAGAATAGACGTAAATTAATAGTTAATTACTTACCGTGAACGGTATCGAAAGTCAATATAGGAAGAACAAAATGGGACGGAGGGAGTACTAGTTTTGACTCCAATTCGGTTAAAAGTTTTTGATGGTGCCAAATTTTTTTAAAAATTATAAGACCACGTCCCACGATACAGACCTTAGCTAAAATTACATGTTATATATAATATATGTAAATTTTGTCTCACTCCAATACATAATTTTTCATAGCTAAAAATTTAGATAATCATTCGTTATTTGCTATCTATACTCTTTATTAATAAGCGAAATTATATATAATTTGGTGTTAAAAGTATCAAAATATTAAAATACCAAATTTTGGTATTTATACATAAGTTCACTTCTATTTTTTATAACCTTTGTTTAGTAACAAACTACCAAATTTTGGTACTTATGTGGACTTACTTCTATTTTCTATAAACTTTGTTTTTAGTACTTATTTAACATAAGTTAACTTATACTTTCTATAAACTTTATTTTTAACATAAATAGACTTCTATTCTTTGTAAATTTTATTTTCTTTTTAGTTATTTTTCATCCAATCGTCTATTTATTTCATAAAATAAAAATATTTTTTAAATGATTTATAAATTATATTAAAAATTAATTAAGTTACGTTAAATTAAATAAAATAACTTATATTTATTTTTATTTTAGAAAAACTACAAACTACGAGGTAAACTACTAACACGAATTGACTTATATTCTATGTAAACTTTATTTATATATAAATTATATTAAAAATTTATTAAATTAAGTTAAATTAAGTAAAATAACATATAAATACTTTTATTTTGAAAAACTACTAACTACAAAGTAAACTATTAACACAAATTGACTTTTATTCTCTGTAAACTTTATTTTCCTATAACATTATTTTAAAAATAATTAAGTAATAGCAAATGACTTTAGTAACATTTATTAACTATTAAACTGAAAATTATTGATTTAACGATCGTATTTGTTACTGTCCATCACAACGTTTATTTACTTTAAATTAAAAAACATATTTTAACAGTAACAGATTTATTAATTATTTTTTGCAAGTAACAATTTAATATTTGATATTAATATATTAATTTTAATTGTGTTTCACACGGATTATGAATAATTCTCTACAAATATTAATTCGATATTTTTAGTCTCCGGTCCGTATTTCACACGGGTTATCAACAATCTATATTAATAAGCGTCTCAAATCTTGGTACTCACTACAAAATTATACAACTATTTTTAAAATTTTATTTAATAAAATCTCAACTGACAAAAATTAACTTTTACTGTCTATAAATTTTATTTTCTTTTAATTTTTATTTGTTGTTGAACACCTAAGCGTCGGTTTACTTTAACATAATCGTATTAGTAAGTTAAAATATCACATTTATACAAGTAATTAGGTGCATGCAAAACTAGAACTATACGGTAAAATTTTAGAGTTATACTTAACTTCGATTTTTTAACTAAATATTTTAATAGCATTTTATATATTATATTTAGATCTATATTTTGCACGGATTATAAATTTCAGTTTTATGTAAATAATAACGTGATACTATTATTTTTAATTTTGGACCCGTGCTTCGCAGGAGTTATCAACTAGTATTTATTAAATCAAATTTCCTCTTAGACATAATTTAACTAACTGGTGTTATATTTATAGTTAACACCACTTGAATATTTTTATAACCCTTACCTAAAATAATTAAAATCAATCAATTTAGTTAACTAAATATAACTAAAATAATTATATTTTATTTCGATTTTCAAATATTATTATTTTAATATGAAAAACTAACATAATTTAGTATTATAAAATACATTTTTAAATCAATGAAGTATATTAATATGTTAAGGAAATTGTAAAGGATTTGTTATCTCAAAAATCTATACTATATTATAATAGCCGGAATAGAGATAATTTGGTTAAACGGTTTGGTTCGACGATAATTCCCTAATTTTGATTATTACAAAATATAAATAGTGTTATATATCTAATAAACTACTAAATTATTAAACTAATACTAAATATAGTATACTTATCCTACTAAACTACGAATACAACTTATTCTATTATTAAAAAACATAAATAATAGTGTTATATATGTGCAAAACTACTAAATTGTTAAACTACTAGAAATAGTCTACTTATTCTACTAAATTACGATCACATGTTATTCTATTATTTTTATTATAAATTTATAATCATTATATATTTATATAAATATTTTAAAAATATAATATAACCGGATAAATAAAAATTTAAAATATTAATCGGAAGATGCACTGTAATATAATCTTGATACCGAATACATCAACAGATAAAATCAAACACAACATGTACACATCAATGTCCATATATAATCCCATACACACATGGTGAAACAACTCCCACCGCCACTAGCCCCTCAAGAGAATGTGGGGGATTGATTACCTTGTTTTCATTCCAACCAAAGTCACTTCTGGTCACTAGCCACTATAATTTCTACTACCAAAACACAGCTCCCTATAATTTAGCATTCCATATCTTTCTACTCTCTCTTTCCCTATTTTTAAGGCCTTTCCTTTTTCACAATTTATTTATACATTGACATTTGAGGGTCTTAAATTTGTGACTTTTATCCGGCTAAACATCTAAAATCATATATAAGGCTGTAAAACTTAACATATTTAGACACATTGGTCAAAAGGGTGTCTTCTTGTAAGAACCCCTGTTGTGTTCAGGCCCTGTTTTTTACTTCAAACACTACTTTTTACAGTGCAATGCAACAACACAGCTCTTTTATTTGACTTCAACTATTATTTTCTGAAAAGCCTCATCTGGGTACTCACTGTCTTGGAGTTTCATGGTATGTGTGTGTGTGTATCTTTGCTCCAAGTTTTGATTTTTTTGCTATGTATGATAAAATCTTGTAATTTTGTTTAAAGGGTTTTGTGGGTTTTTTGCAGCAATGGGTTTAAAAGGGCATGGTGGAACTGGAAGTAGTAGTAATAATATGTTTGATATGGGAGTTATTTCTATGCACAAGCGTTCTCACAGGTAAAAATTAAAAAAAAAACTTCATAAAACTTATGATTTTTTTCTTCTGCTTAGCTAATGTCATGTACTTCGCAATTGATGAGTTTCTTTCTTGCTAGAAGGATTTGTGAAGTCATTTTCTCATTTAAAAGAACTAACTTTACTTGACTTCTGGCTTGTTTTATTAAATGCTTGTGTACTAAAATCCCTGATTCATTACTTGTTGTTTGACAATGTGACATGGTTGGAATATGCCATACATTTTTGGTCAATTTATTTTTGAGGGCTCATTAAATGTGGAAATTTCTGAATTTGGGTAGGTCTTGAATTTTGTGGCTTGCCATGTGTGCTTGGTTATTCATGTTTTGATATGTTCGTGAAGTAACCAATTAGTTGGATAGTGTGCTTGATGTTAATTTACAAAAAAAAAATTTGGAGGTAATTGGTAAAGATTATTTTCACATCCACTTGAGGTGGATGCTTTTGAGTTTTGACAAGTTGGTAATGTGTCCTAGTTTGGTCTTGCACATAGTTTAAGGATTTGATAGTAACTTTGAAGAGGTTTAGGATATGGCATGTTTCTGTTTGTTGTATGTGTCCTTTAGTTTGTCGTTGATAACTCTTCTTCTATTTTTACGTAATGGCAGCTTTCCTGACAAGAGAGAGCTCCAGGAAAGTAAGCTGGATCATATGCACGAATCATCTGACTGTTTGGAAATGGTAAGATCACTCTTGCCTTATTGTTTTAAGTCTACAAACTATTGCCCCCAAAGTTGGCAAAACCGTTAAACAGTCAAAGTTTTAGCAATATTGTTGCGACTGGTTAGACCCCCTATGGCTTTCCTCTCCAACTTTAAGTTGGGAAAAGGATCATGGGGGCCTCTTTCTCTAAAATTCAAAAAAATTGCTATATGGTCTTCAATGTTACTTTCTAATCGTTTTACAAGAGAACTGAGGTTCTTCATGTTGTATTACTAGTAATGTTCGAGTCAATTTTAGCAAACATTTTTTGTAAGATTATTCAATTTTAACCACTTCCCATAATATTTCATTGTGTGCATAATTGCAGTCAGCTAAATATATCCTAACAATCTGATGTTATGAATATTATCTGTTACCAGAATATGAAGAACTTGAAAAGCAGCACGGGCATGAAATCAAAACCATCGCCCAATGCCGAAGCTCGGAACTCATTAAGGCAAGAGGTACAGAGACAAATAAGTAGTTCGTTTTCTCATTTTCCTTCAATTCTGAGCAGCCAACAAAATGTTGGATCAAATATTGCTTTTTTATAGAACCCAATAAGCTCATGAGTAACGTAACATCTTTCTACTATGGTACTTAAAGCACGAATTCTGAACTCAACTAGTGTAAAGATTTTTAGGCCTACATTCTTTTTCTTTCTTGCCACGTATTATGTAATGAGTGACTTAATATTGACTTTTTAAAGTAATTATACTTCTTTTTTTGCAGATACTACAACTTGAGAAAAGATTGCAAAACCAGGTCGCAATCCGTGGTGTGCTAGAAAAGGCACTGGGTTATAACTCCATTTCCCTTGACCCGGGAAACGAGATCTCAATTCCTAAGGTAGCACATTGTAACCCCGCTCCCTCTTCCACAGCTCTTAGTCGTCTAGGTTGACCATTACAATGAGTGCATTAAATGGCAAGTTAGGCCTCTTGTGAAAAATGGACTTAAATATGTTTCTTATTATGAATGCTGGGAACTATTTAATGGTAAAAGTTTGGTTTTAGCGCACTGGCGAGGTTAACTTACTACACTATTAACGTCACAATTTCCCCTTAACATAAACTCACTGCAAGTCGTTAATTTCTATTATACCTGATAAGCTGCTTTGCCTAAAAGTTTCCTACTGTCTGGCACAGCTAAAGTTTGCTCAACCAGTTTTGCTTTTCTCTCTTTACCATGTTTTATTTTTGCAACTGTATATTGCTTTGGATCTCTTGAGGTGGTGCTGAAATGTTCAAAATTGTTTCTGTGTTATCTCAGCCGGCCACTGAACTGATTAAGGATATATCAGTACTAGAGCTGGAAGTTGGGCATTTGGAGCAGTATCTTCTCTCGCTCTATAGACAGGCATTTGATCAACAAGTAACGTCCACGACTCCATATATGAAAGACGGAGGACCAAAGTCACCCAAAACTTCTCCGAAAGAAAAGTCTGAAGTGATTTCTGGAGTTAATGTTATGTCAAATATAGAGAAACCTTCTTTTAGATCTGATTTTCAGTCGAATATAATTCCACAAAAGGACCTCAGTGATCTAGATGGAGAGGATAGACTAATAGAATCTAGTGTCTATCGCTGTCGCTCATTTTTATCTCAACATTCAACTTTGTCGGCTCAAACTTCTCCCCCAGCAGAATCTTTGGGCAGAGATATACGTGCTTGCTATTCACAGCCTTTGTCCATGATGGAGGTACCTTATGTTTCACAACATCTTGAAACTCATTTGAAAGAAAACTTTTTGCTTATCAACTACCAGTTAGGCATCTGGTCTTAAGTGTGTTAGTTCTATAAGATCATATTGAACTCTGTCGTGTTTAGATAAATTGAAGTTTCACCTTGTGATTTGACATTTTTTGGATTCTTTTTCAGTATGGGCAAAACACTTCTTCAAATATAATCAGTCTGGCAGAGCATCTTGGTACCCGTATTTCTGATCATGTGCCTGAGACGCCAAACAAGCTTTCAGAGGATATGATCCGGTGCATTTCAGATATATACTGCAAGCTAGCTAACCCTCCTCTTTCAAGTCATGGACTCTCATCACCTGCATCGTCATCGTCATCACTGAGTGTGTTTTCTCCAAAGGATCATTCTGGAATGTGGAGTCCAGGGCTTAGGAAATATTCGTCTCTTGATGAGCGGTTGGATAATCCTTTCCATGTGCAAGGGCTCAAGGAATTTAGTGGACCTTACAGCACTATGGTCGAGGTGCAGTATATATATAGAAATGATAAAAAGTTGGCTGAAGTCGAGCATATGCTACAAAATTTTAGGTATATTGTTTGTATAATGTAGTTCTTTTTGCTACGTGTCATGCTTTAGCTGTGTAGAAAGTTTTCTTTTCATCTTGAAAGTGGTCTGACACTTTATAGATATTGTTTCTTTAGCAATTCTAGATGCTTATTTGAATCGCTTTGCTGTAGATTTCTCATATCTCGTTTAGAAGAGATAGATCCCAAGAAGATGACACACTCGGAGAAGCTAGCTTTCTGGATCAACGTACACAATGCTCTGATGATGCATGTATGACAAGCCCATGAACTGCACTAGTTGTCCCCTTGGATTCCTTCTTTGATATGATTACATGAAAATTTTAATTCCTGTTTTCACTTTAACAGGCATACTTGGCTTATGGGATTCCACGAAACAATGTGAAGAGACTCTTTATTCTCTTGAAGGTAAGAATTCCTTGTCGATTCCTCTTTAAGAAAATGTAAACAAATCAGGGTTACCAGTTCTTTAGTT